>NC_140183.1:72221023-72303523 GCF_963971535.1 Notolepis coatsorum
CCCGACAACACACGTTAATGTCCTGATGAATTGAAAATGGGGGACCCTGATGTAAACAAGACGAAAGTCTTTCTCTGGTCTGCATCCCCTTAACAATTGTGTGTATTGAGCTGTACTGTATTGTACCCATTCTGCAATCTGTTAATAAAGTTTTCAATCAATCAATCAATCAGTCCCCATGGGCCGTACAGGTCTTCTTTAAATAAGTCAAGAAGAAAGCATAACAATAAGTCAAGAACAGAACAAGAACACCATAAGGTCCAAAATTTTTTAGATGAATGCAAAAAATTTAAATAAAAAATGTATCTCTCTCTCTCTCTCTCTCTCTCTCTCTCTCTCTCTCTCTCTTTCTCTCTGTGTGTGAGTTTATGTGTGTGTGTGTGTGTGTGTGCGTGCGCGCACATGCGTGCACATGTGTGTATGTGTGTGTGTGTGTGTGTGTGTGTGCGTGCGCGCACATGCATGCACACGTGTGTGTGTGTGTGTGTGTGTGTGTGTGTGTGTGTGTGTGTGTGTGTGTGTGTGTGTGTTTGAAGGAAGTTATGTATTATTTACTCAGAGCAATACATCTTCCCCTTATAACCACAATGCATTAGGTCGATTTCAATTTTAGAAAAAAACTATACTTTTTTATTTTTGGTTGTGTTTTGGTTGTGTTTTGTTACAAACCAGCAGATGTTCTTATTACAATAAGGAACATAATTGGAACTGTGATGATGCTGTCATCCCTCCATGCTCCCACCGCTAACTCTCTCAGTATCAGGCCATGTCTTCCCCATGCTGACACACAGGTCGCTTTCACACAGGGGCTGTTTGGTCCGGACTATCGGACCAGAATTCGATAGTCCGGTTTTTCGGGTTTGTGTGAATGCGCGTCGAACTCGGTCCGCGGACCAAACACGCGAACTCTGGTCCGCCTGAAAACATAGGTCTCGGTTCGGCTTCATCGGACCAAACGCGGAACAAATATAGGAAGTGCTTATTATTATTACCACTGCGCTCGGCATTCACTGCAAAACAAGCACACTGCATCTATCTATCTATCTATCTATCTATCTATCTATCTATCTATCTATCTATCTATCTATCTATCTATCTATCTATCTATCTATCTATCTATCTATCTATATATCTAACTGTGCATCTTGGGTAGAAGGAAGAAAAAACGCTGCTTATTATTATTATTATTACCGAGGCGCGCGGCATTCACTGCAAAACAAGCACACTGTACGCATATGGGCAGAAGACCAAATAAAACAGCTACTTGTGGGCACTCATAAAAACAATGCAGTGTACAAGTTGTTTAGTGAGAGGATGGTGGTAATGGGCTTCAATAGAACAATGGATCAATGCTATGTCAAAATAAAAAAAACTCCGCCTCCGCTGATCTGGAGTCAGACAGGGCTCGCCATATCTATGGGGCTCGCAGTCCACACACACAGACACACACGCGCGCGCACACACGGGCTCGCAGCCACACACACAGACACACACGCGCGCGCGCACACACGGGCTCGCAGCCACACACACACATTTCCACTCTCTATTGTCCAATAGACGAGCGCCATTTTCGACCGCGTGACATTGTTCAGAAAGTTTTGGTGCGCCTGACAAATTGCTGTGTGAATGCAGATGAACCAAATGAAGAATGCAACAATGTTGCAACTTCACCACCAGAACCGCACAGAGTCCACCAAAACTATATGTGAAAGCAACCTAAGAGGGTATGGTCGGTGAAACTGTAAGTTACTCTAGCAAAAGTAATATTTCAACATTTATATGGTTGAATAATACTTCTATTTACACCAAATAGGTTATTGGTAAGCTAAACCCGCTGATTACTGAAACCTCTAGGCAGGGCCGGACTGGGGAAATAATTCATACCGGGAGATATAGCGCGAAATATAGCCCCAATCAGGCCACTTTTTAAGCGGGGGGTCTTGGGGTCCCCCACCAGGACATTTTTTGTTACAAAGACTTAATTTCCTGCATTCTGGTGAATTTTAGTGCATGTGAATCACAAACTAATGAGCCAACAATTGCTTAGTACAATGTACTGTTATGAACCTCAAATAAAACTGTTGTGGCACTAGCAATGCTACTCTCTCCACCTTCAAAAAGAAAAAAGCAAGAGCACAACATATTTTTCTATTTACTATTATAATACAGTTAACCACTCTCTCCACCTATTCAAACAGAGCAAGAGCACAATACCATATTCACTTTACTGATGCACTACCCATCAACAGTTAAAATAGCCCTTTACACAAACATTAAATAACAGACCTTTCATTACAATACTATAATAACAGTAGCCACTGCCAGAATAGTGACACATGTATCGCGGGTGGTGAGCACACGCATGCATGCACAACGAAGACAGAAGATTGCGTTGTCTCAATCATTTTAACTATAAAATGAGCTCAAAGTATGAGCTCACTGACTGAAATGTCCAACAAAAAGCATCAATTGTCAAATAATATTGATCACATTAACTAGACTAGATGTTTTTGAGGAAATTAGAAAGGGAACAACAACTTAACCCTTGTGTCTGATCATATTCTTATTTTTTTGATAACTTTGCAGTGATTATGTTTCTAGCCAATGTGGCAAAGGTGTGTAATCTTTGAATTATCTTTGAATTATTTTGACTTTCTCTTTCATAAATTGTTTATTCAACTTCAGCCCCAATCATAACCACCACATATTGTTTTTTGTAATGTCAGATTTAACAACTCCTTTCAGAAAAGTGGGAGTGTGCTATCTGCCATTCTATTCGCCGCCTCCACTGTCAATCAGTTGTATCGCCTGGTCCCGCCTCCACCAATCACAAGCGGCAGCACGGCTCCATTGTGTGTGTGTGATCCGCGTGAGGGAGAGAGAGTCAGATAGTTCTCCAACTCTGTTGCAGACAGTGAAATCCTGGTTGTTCCCCACCCACCTAGGTTATCTAACTATCGCGCTGTGCCGCCCCCACAACTAGAAACAATGGCCTGGCAAAAAAAAATAAAAAATTATAATAAAAAAAATATATAATGTTTTTTTTTATATATAATTCTTTTTTATCTGTGCAGGCCAGGCCACCGGGAAAACTCCCAGTGCTCCCGATGGCCAGTCCGGGCCTGCCTCTAGGCCAAATTAGAAAAATTATTCTAGGTCTATTCTAATTGATTTGTGATAGGAGTGACTAAATGCTTGCTTGTGGTGTCTTTGATCTAGGATTTAGTGACCATTGTCCCATAGCATGTGTTAGAAACACTCAATTAAAGAAAACACAATCTCACACCATAGTATCAAAATAAATCTTGCACACTTTAGTGACCAATCTGTTTTAATTGACCTTTTCCACAGCGACTATACATCTGAAATCCTTGACGTTGAAACGACACAAGTTATTAACAAACATGCAGCATTAAAAAACATAGAATAAGATAGATTAACCCCTTGGTTTACACCCAAATAATAAACTTTATTTAAGGAACGGAAAAGAGCCTAGTCACTTGCCAGACACTGGGGATCCATCTCACTGTTAGAAACAAATGTACATCCTCTGAGAGGGATACTAAATACAATTATTATGTTGACTTAATCACTACAACACACAAAACAACTATGTATTTACACACACATGTCACATTTAGTGAGTGCTTTAATAAGCATTTGACTGATGCTGGTAATTTGTTTGATAATATTTATACAGCCTCTTGATGATCATCACCATGTGCACTTTGTGAGTCATGCCTCTCAGTGTTCCTTCAAGCCTTTCTCTACTAGTGTTGTTTTTGAAGCATTGCAATCAATTGATACCAGGAAATCAACTGGAGAGGATAAACGGCATGCTTTTCTTCTGGTTAGCTGTGCTCCATTAATTGCAGAGCAAATAACACATATATGTAATCTTGTCAACAGGCATAGTTCCTAGTACCTGGAAAATGGCTCATGTATCGCCATTACACAAAGGTGGAGATAAAAGTTACCTAAATAATTATCAACCAATCTCCAGAAATCCTGGAATCATTGGTAAATAACTCATAATAAGCATCATAAGCATTTATCTAAAACCACTCTGTATTATTCCCCAATCTGGTTTTAGAGGAAAACATCTCAGCCACTACTTTAGTTGTGAACGATATAGTATCCTAAACAAAAGAAAACATTGTGCTGCCCTGTTTGTAGATCTGTCAAAAGCATTTGACCATTCTGTTATTTTACAAAGACTGTACAGTATAGGGCTGCAACGATTAGTCGACATAATCGACGATTATAAAAAATCGTCGACGAGGAATTGTTGCGACGATTAGTCATTAAAAAAAGATATATATATATTATAATTTATTTATTTATTATTATAATTTTTTTTGGACTACCTATCTTTGTGAAAGTGGCTTCTCAGCTCTGGTCCAGCCAGCTGAAGACTTCTTAGCTTAACATAACAGACCAACAGTAAGTTTGGGGGAACTAATGGGATAACTTGGGATGTTGTTTGGTCCTGACAAGAGTCTCAAAGCAACTCTGAGGTCATGCTCAATGTCCAATCTGTTCCTCTGCTCTGTCTTCAGCTGGACCAGAGCTGAGAAGCCACTTTCACAAAGATAGGTAGTGCAAAAAATAAAAATAAAAATAAAAGAATTATATATATATATATATATTTTTTTTTATATAATTGTTTTTCGATTAGTCGACTAATAGAAAAAATAATCGACAGATTAGTCGACTACCAAAATAGTCATTAGTTGCAGCCCTACTCTACAGCATTGTCTTTGATGCAAATGCTTGCAGTTGGTTTCAGAGCTATTTTGTCTGAGAGACTACAGTGTGTGAAAACTGGGAATGTCCAGTCAGAGGTCTTACCCATTACAAAAGGCGTCCCACAGGGATCAAACCTCGGTCCTGTCTTATTTACCATTTATATTAATAATATTGAATAATAAATATTAAATGTGCATATATCGACATATGTTGTGGATGATTGGGTCTGACATCGATAGATTTACAGAATTCAAATATCTTGGTATCTGGCTTGATGAAAAATAATTACATTGAAATACCATATAGAATTCTTTCCACTATTTATGTTATGCTGAAATGCGCTCCGCCTACACAGCTACCACTCAGTCATCTATGCCCCGTAGGGTTGTCAAAAAAGTGTTATATTTCTCTTATCTTATAGTACCAGAGAGAAGCTGAGGAGAATCAACCAGCAACAAAAGCTAAATTTTGTTTATTTTATTAGTTTTATTAATTTATATTTTCTTTACATTTTAAGATTTAAAATGTTTCCCCGTGGTATCGAAAATGGTATAGAATATCGATACTTTTCAAGGTATCCTATCGAAGTTAGAAATTCCAGTATCGGGACAACACTAATGCCCCGTCTCCCAGTCATTAAAGATGCATTGAAATGTATGATAATATAAAAGGCTAAAATGCACATCTGTTGCATACTGTCTTTTCTTGAATACAATTTAATAAATGTCCTTAATTTGATGATTTCTGAGGGTTTTCATGTGAAGAAATAAAAGATCCAATAATTTGCGTATGCAACAGTCACATAGATAAGGGAGAGAGAGAGAGAGAGAGAGAGAGAGAGAGAGAGAGAGAGAGAGAGAGAGAGAGAGAGAGAGAGAGAGAGAGAGAGAGAGAGTGACTTCAGTGCTCATTACGTGGTCCAACACTTCACACAAACACACACACACACGCAGCCCACTACTTGTAGAAATTGTACTGCCTGGGGATGGCTGCAATATTGTTGCAACAACAAAGTTTCAACAGCCTGAAGTATGCAAACCCAGGCCTGGCACCAGGATGAAGTGACTGACTACAAACAGCGCTGTCCATGGTTCTGAAACAACATACAGAGAATGAGTTGAGTTTAGTTATTTTGGAAAACATTAATCTTTTAGCCTATTTAGCTAAAAATAAATGTCCCCCAGTCAAAGGGGGCGTGGTGGCGGGGTTCAGACAGTTTACAAAACATAGTTCGGTTAAGAATTACAAAAGATAAAAGACAGAGAGAGAGGAGAGAGAGAGAGAGAGAGAGAGAGAGAGAGAGAGAGAGAGAGAGAGAGAGAGAGAGAGAGAGAGAGAGAGAGAGAGAGAGAAGAGAGAGAGAGAGAGAGAGAGAGAGAGAGAGAGAGAGAGAAATGAAAAGTGAGGAGAAATATATTTCACATTTTATTATATGCCAATATTAAATCAATTTGATGCTTTGAATAGAACTGCGGCGGTATTGATTTTCCTTACCTCACAAAAGCAATTCAAACTGTTGCGGTAGAAGAAGAAAATGTTATTGTCAATGTAAACAAGGTAATTAAAATGAGCCTTTTGCATATCTCTCCTAGTTACACATACACACAGTCCTCATATCCCCCCTAGTTACAGTACATACACACAGTCCTCATATCCCTCCTAGTTACACACACAGTCCTCATATCCCTCCTAGTTACACACACACACAGTCCTCATATCCCTCCTAGTTACACACACAGTCCTCATATCCCTCCTAGTTACACACACACACAGTCCTCATATCCCTCCTAGTTACACATACACACAGTCCTCATATCCCTCCTAGTTACACACACAGTCCTCATATCCCTCCTAGTTACACATACACACAGTCCTCATATCCCTCCTAGTTACACATACACACAGTCCTCATATCCCTCCTAGTTACACACAGTCCTCATATCCCTCCTAGTTACACACACAGCCCCCCACACATATGCATTTCATCAGAGAGGTCTGAGCACAGGGTCGCCTGCAGTGCAGCGCCCCTGGAGCAGTTTTGGGGTTTAGTGCCTTGCTCAAGGGCACTTAGGCAGGATGGTGGGCACCGTAGATGTAATACCAGCCACCCTTCAGTCACCAGCTCACAGCTGCAATACACCGACCAGCGACCTTTTGGTTACTGGCCAGCCTCTTTACCTCTAGGGTTTTTCGCAGATCATCCAATAAGTAGTTTCAAAAGTGAATTCTCTGCCTTTCGATCATCACCACACTCAACCTATTGCGTGCTTCAGGTCTCGAGTTACAAGACGAAAATATCCAGCAAGCTTCATTTGACAAGCCGTTCCGACGAGTGACCACGTTTTAGCACCAGGCGCTGTCCACCGACTTTATTCATGTTGAGCAAGCGCTACATTGCACCCTGCTGCCTATACCTGTTATTCACTCTCAACATGGATAAAACAAAGTATAATAAGCATTCTTTAGGTATGGTCGTTTTTCTGTTTGGACATTATAGCTTAAATATATAGCCTGCCTAGCCTATAGTCGGTCTGATATATATATATATATCCGTGGGCCGCCTATTGCCGACCACCGCTCTAGGCCATCCTGCCTCCCCGCTATGAATAAAACCCTAAACAAATCCTAGACCCACATACCTCTTTATCCCTGAAGCTTAGCTCGGAATGATGCCTTTTCTACAGTCTGGAAGGACGCCATCTCCACAAGCAAATACTGTGTTGCAGTTGTTGTGCTCACCACGTGTTGCTGTCCCACTTGTATGCAGTCAGTCCAAGTGCCTTGGAGCCTCACATGACGTTGATTTTCTCGCTGCAAATGTGGCACACTGCCTCATCCAAATTATTTGGCTTTCCCTCTTAGTTTAGGCTCAAAGCCTAAATGTTCCCAAACAGGAGCAGTAACATCGGGCTTCTCTACCACATCCATGCTCGTCCACAAGAAGAAATACAGCATCCTCTGCACCGCTCTGGCAAAACAATGGCGAGGTGGCACTTTCAAAACAAATGAGAATCCTCAGCAGCTGGAGAGTGTCTTTTAGCTGCAGTCTTGTCCAAAAAGTCGCTGGTCGGTGTATTCCAGCTGTGAACTGGTGACTGAAGGGTGGCTGGTATTACATCTACGGTGCCCACCATCCTGCCAAAGTGCCCTTGAGCAAGGCACTGAACCACACAACTGCTCCAGGTGCGCTGCACTGCAGTTGACCCTGCACTCCGACCTCTCTGATGAAATGCATATGTCTGGGGGTCTGTGTGTTCTGCCCTGCTCTGGCTTCTTTCTCTCTCTTTCTCTCTCTCTCTCTCTCTCTCTCTCTCTCTCTCTCTCTCTCTCTCTCTCTCTCTCTCTCTCTCTCTCTCTCTCTTCTCTCTCTCTCTCCCTCTCCCTCTCTCTCTCTCTCTCTCAGTTGCAAAGCATTCTGGGTCAGATCGCATAACTTTTACAAGCAAAAATTTTAGCATAAACGATAGGCCTTGAATAAAGGGGGAAAACGGGGTGATCATCTTGAATCTGCTGCGGGTGTGATGTGATTGCGTTACCATGGTGATGCGGTAATTGCGGCAGCTCTAGCTTCGAAAGGCACAGCAGTTGCAATTGCAATGCCAATTAGGTTAGAAAATACAACATTTGCCCTATTGAACAAGAATCTGATTACGTCTGTTCCCGTATTGTATCGTTGTTAAAATAATAATAATTTTTTAAAAGAATACCTCTATCCGAATACAGACACAGATGATTATGTCAGGTGAACAGATAATGATGTCTCTGCACACCCCTAGTTACAGCACTTACCGTTTCATTCTGTACTATACGGTTGAGTGGTCCTCTCTCTGGCAGAGACGTGATTTGCCATCCAACAAGCCAAGATTCCCCCTTATATCACTTCATTATTGGACTGGTCCTCTGGACCTTATATCATACTCGCTCCAATGATCGTCTTACACTTCAAACCCCCAGAGTTTGCGCTGAACTTGGGAAAATCTGCTTTTAGCTTCTGTGCCCTCGACACGTGGTCTTAGTATCTATCCTCTGCACAGTTAAAATCTTTAATGACCAACCATTTCCCCCTTTTTAATTGTTTTCCTCTTTTTATTTTATATCTAATGTGCGCTGTGTTTTGATATTAATTTATAAACATTTGTTTATGTTTATTGTATGTATCATCATTGTAAACAAGGGTGTACTCTCAATGGTCCTCCGAGACAAAATAAAGATTGAATGAATGAAATAATGAATTTCCTGGTGCAGCCAGACGGTCTCATTTCCACCAGGGAACATATTGGATAACCAGCCATGAAGCCATTGTCCTTCCCTGCTCCCTACCATCTCTCTCTCAGGGCTATGTGAATTAAACCAATCAAATTGCATTAGTGCTTTCAAGAGGAGATGAGTCTACATCCCTAAAATAGCACCAATTACCTGGGGAGTGTGTGTGTGTGTGTGTGTGTGTGTGTGTGTGTGTGTGTGTGTGTGTGTGTGTGTGTGTGTGTGTGTGTGTGTGTGTGTGTGTGTGTGTGTGTGTGTGTGTGTGTGTGTGTGTGTGTGTGTGTGTGTGTGTGTGTGTGTGTGTGTGTGTGTGTGTGTGTGTGTGTGTGTGTGTGTGTGTGTGTGTGTGTGTGTGTGTGTCAGTCATGCTCCGAGGGTCTCTTGTAATCACACATTATTCTTGCTGATTCCTGGCTGTATACAGTGTTTACTGTTATGCTATGCTTTGCTAGCTTATCACCAGCCAAACAAATGAACATAGACTGAAATTAGAGCTCCCGGGTAACGGTACATCATGTTATTTTGTGTACTTACTCAGAAGCCTTTTAAATGAACTAAACATATAATCCGGGCCACTTATAAGTCGAAAACTCTGGCGGCAAAAACTGTTCCAACAAAATTTCAACGGAGAGTCTGTCTATTTTGTGGGAGCGCTGACATCTTGATTAGAACATAAAAATGTGTAACTTTCGTTATAATTTCATGTCTGTTCTTTTATGGCAGTGCCCAGTAAACAGACTCTCCATTTGAAAATGTGAGAAGTTGGACCATTTCACGTATAAGTGGCCCAGATTTGATGTTTGGGGAATAATATAAAATGCTCCTGAATTAGTAAAACCAAATGACGTGACATACCATCGCCCGGGAGAATCTAAAGTTCTTTTCGGTCCTTCATTTGCATATGAAGCAAGCAAAGCATAGCAGAGCATATACACTACAGCCAACATTATTCATGAGCTCTTAATGTGAGACGAGACAGACTGGCGGGGCTGATGACAAGTTTGATGAGAGAGGAGGAGAGCAGCAGCTGGTGTGTGTGTGTGTGTGTGTGTGTGTGTGTGTGTGTGTGTGTGTGTGTGTGTGTGTGTGTGTGTGTGTGTGTGTGTGTGTGTGTGTGTGTGTGTGTGTGTGTGTGTTGTGTGTGTGTGTGTGTGTGTGTGTGTGTGTGTGTGTGTGTGTGTGTGTGTGTGTGTGTGTGTGTGTGTGTGTGTGTGTGTGAGTGTGTGAGTGTGTGGTTGTGTGTGTGAGTGAGTGAGAGGCTGCGTGTGTGAGTGTGTGGTTGTGTGTGTGAGTGAGTGAGAGGTTGTGTGTGTGTGTGTGTGTGTGTGTGTGTGTGTGTGTGTGTGTGTGTGTGTGTGTGTGTGTGTGTGTGTGTGTGTGTGTGTACTCTAGTCATTACCAGCCTGTCATGTTCGCCTCCGCTGACTGTGTGATGAGAATGAGCGAGCGTTGTCTCACAGAGAGAGAGAGGTTGGGAAGAGCCACTTCCTAAGAAACATTCAAACCCCCCCACACACACACACGCTCACACACTCACACACACTCGCACAAACTCTCACACACACACACACACACACACACACACACACACACACACGCACGCCACACGCACACGCACACACATACACACACACACACAGACAAGACTCTCACACACAGGGCTTGCTAGCGGCCCATAAGGCTACGGGCATCACTGCAATGCCAGGGCTTGTCATTTTCACCTAAATCCTCACCTTAACCCGAACCATAACCTCAGTGGAGAGCTCACCTCCCACCCTAACCTAAAATAGAAATGCCTTTTATTTTTTAAATGATCATTGATTTCGCAAAGATATAGCATTTAAAACTATACTAAAATGTACTTTGCAGGTTGACTGACCAGTTAGTGACAACCCTAACATGTCGGCAACCTGTTGATTTACATTCATATTGTTTGTTAATCGGAGGAGGAGAAAAAGAGTTGTATAAACGATAACAGGCCTGTACGCTAATTATAATCCACAATTTACAATTCACTTTACAAAGTCAAAGATGTTAGAACATGGGGGTTTGGCTCGCGGGCTTTGGACAGGGACTGGCCCGGCTGTGTAGGATCATGAGGAGGGCGTGTCTGCCGCTGTCTACCTGGGTCAGGCTGGAGTGTCTGTCGCCAAAGGTTAGAGGTAGAGAAATAAAGACTTTATTTTTTACGGAGAACTGTGGCTGCTAAGGCTGTCCTTGAAGCCTGTTTTTGGGATTCGAACTTCGTCAGGGTTTTTCGAACGAACGTTCGAACCTTCATTTTTAATTAAATTTTTTTTTAAGATATTTCTTTTCTAAATGCATTTTTAATTTTTTATAAATATCCTCAAACTAAATCCTCAATTTGAATAAAGTGATTAATCTGATTAAACAAGTCTTTCTTTTTTATTAAATCAACTTTCTTTAATGAATATAACTTAGCATTTTTTTTAATACTATAATATTAGTGTAGCTTAATCTTTATCTGCAACTGTGAAGAAAAACCCCATTGGTTTAAACAGAATAGACACATAAAAAAAAAAAAAAAAAAAAAAAAAAAATAATTAAAAATTCGAATTTTGATTTAGAATTTGAATGTTAACGTAGGGCTGGGCGATATAACGATAACGATAAATATCGCGATATATTTTAATAATCGATATCGAATATCGAAATAAAAAAAATCGATTTTTTTTTTTTTTTTTTGTGACCTGCAACAGGGCAGTTTTAAAACCAGAGACAGTGGACAGACTTGTCTTTCTTGCCTGCAACTTAAAGTAATGGCTTTGCTTGTCCAAATGACAATACTGACCAAATTGAGATTTCTTTTTCTCTTGTCCATTTATTTTGTTTGCTTTCTAATTTAAAATACAGTTTGAAACCGTCTGTACACAGTAGGCTATGTGTGCTAGCAGAACTAGACTCCAGTCATGAGTCACGGTGCACATGTGCGGTGGTTTGTCCACCAAAAAAGCGCCTAAAGATCGAAAATAAACTAGCAGAGCCAGAACTGTTCAACTCCCCTGGAGCCACAGCCAGCAGAGAAGCCGGTTTACTTTCGCTTTTAAACCAGCTGCAGCCTGAGAACTGGAGTGTGAGGGGATGTAACACTAAAGATGGCAAAGAATGACAATGACAATGACAAAGAATTGCTGCAAAATAAACATACATCTGTTGTAAAAAAAAAAAAAAAATAATAATACTTATAACAATTCGATAATTATCGATATCGAGAAATATGATAACATTATCATATCGTTATCGCGATATGATTTTTTTCCATATCGCCCAGCCCTATGTTAACGTAACGAACGAACGTTCGAACATTCAGGCTCAGCCTTGGTGGCTGCACACTGGAGTGATCGCCGTAGGGCGTAGGCTATTGGCAGTCGTCAGTCGTCTGCCAATCCTCATCAATCGCTTGTGATGCGCGGCCTGCGCCACTAGTTCAGGTGGCTGACCGGAGTGGCGCGGCATCACCAGGTGGTGACGTGTCACCTGACCTATCACACCTGGACCTATCACACCTGGACCTATCACACCTGTCTCCATGTCTCGCTCCCTGCTGCTTTGCTTACCTGCTGTCTCCACGCTGTGCTGCTTGCTGCATGCCTTTTTTTGGACTGCATTTTCAGATTCAGATTCAGAGTTTTTTTTTCCACATGGAAGCAATACAATCATACAAAATCATGAACACAGTTCTACCATGGGCAGAAGGAGCAGGAAGAAGAATAAATCTTATAGTTACCTGCCCCCTATTCCTAAACTAAACAAGTATTACTTGATGGTCGGCGTACAACCTAATTTACACAAAATAATCATTCATACCATATAGGCTACAAAGAAACAAACAATCCACAGATTAAACAAGAAAAAAATCAATAATAATAATAATAATAATAATAATAATAATAATAATAATAATAATAATAATAATAATAATAATAATAATAATAATAATAATAATAATAATAATAATAATAATAATAATAATAATAATAATAATAATAATAATAATAATAATAATAATAATAATAATAATAATAATAATAATAAAGAAGAAAAGAAAATATCTCACTATTCAGATTCACATTTGAATTTCATATTGACTAAATATATCTTTTTTATAATTATTTTTGAATTGACAAACACTATTACATCCCCTAAGCTTGCTATCATTTTGGTAAATGGATTGCATTTTATATATAGAGCTTTTATCCAAAGTGCTTTACAACTCACGCCTCACGTTCACCCGTTCACTCTCACACATTCACACGCACCGACGGTGGAGGCGACAAATGCGAGGTGCCAACCTACTCATCAGGAGCACGGTCCGTTTGGTTTGCATAGCATCTGAACACTGAAATAGGGAATAATGCATAGTCCTTCTACCAGAGGAGGACATTTAACCGAACACTAGAATAAGGAATAAGCATAGGCCTTCTACCAGAGGAGGACATTTAACCGAACACTGGAATAAGGAATAAGCATAGTCCTTCTGCCAGAGGAGGAGGACATTTAACCGAACACTAGAATAAGGAATAAGCATAGGCCTTCTACCAGAGGAGGACATTTAACCGAACACTGGAATAAGGAATAAGCATAGTCCTTCTGCCAGAGGAGGAGGACATTTAACCGAACACTGGAATAAGGAATAAGCATAGTCCTTCTGCCAGAGGAGGAGGACATTTAACCGAACACTAGAATAAGGAATAAGCATAGGCCTTCTACCAGAGGAGGACATTTAACCGAACACTAGAATAAGGAATAAGCATAGGCCTTCTACCAGAGGAGGACATTTAACCGAACACTGGAATAAGGAATAAGCATAGGCCTTCTACCAGAGGAGGACATTTAACCGAACACTGGAATAAGGAATAAGCATAGTCCTTCTGCCAGAGGAGGAGGACATTTAACCGAACACTGGAATAAGGAATAAGCATAGTCCTTCTGCCAGAGGAGGAGGACATTTAACCGAACACTGGAATAAGGAATAAGCATAGGCCTTCTACCAGAGGAGGACATTTAACCAAACACTGGAATAAGGAATAAGCATAGGCCTTCTACCAGGTGAGGACGTTTAACCGACCTCGCGGAGTCCATTACACGTGCTGAATGGGCAGTCTTCCTCCCCGTGTCCACCCCGGCGTAGTGGATGAGCAGCCATGCCAGTACAACAGCTGGGCTCTGTGTGATTTGGCTTGGATCAGTGGAGTACAAAGGATGCTACAAAAGTCAGGAGAGAGTGGGGGGATCCTCATCTCGTCTTTGCTTTGATAAGACATCACAGCGTTAAAAGACATTGGAAGCTTGTGTGGCGGCTGAGCCTGCCAACGTCTCTGAAACATGCATGGGTCTCCTCTGTCCCCAGGTATTCATCTCACAAGAAAACAATGTTTTTGCGGTTGTGTTCCATCCTGTCTCGCGTGCTGTGGGTTAGCCAACCTTCTCCCCCTCCCCAGAGAGTCTTAGAATATGTCTCTAGATTATGTATTTCCTCATTACTGCTTTATCATCACTAATGAGTTGTTCCGATGGGTCTTTGGATGTGTCTAAATTATGGTTCCCATATGTGTATTAGTGCTCGATCATCACTGGTGAGTCATTCTTCAAACTCTCATTAACACTTCAAAGACTTTTTTTCTTGAAATCATGCGAGAGGGAGGAGGGGGGGGGGGGGGGTGAGAAGTGTGTGTGTGTGTGTGTGCGTGCGTGCGTGCGTGCGTGTGCGTGTGTGTGGAAAGCACATTCTCTGTGCTGTAACACGCTCTTCATTTATTTGATCCCTCTGTTTCCTTGTGTCCCTCTCTATCTCTCTCTCATTTTGTTTCTCTGTATGTCTGTCTCTCTCTCTTTTTCTCCCTCTCTCATTCTGTTTCTCTCTCACCCATCTCTGTTTCCCTATACCCCCCCCCTCTCTCTCTCTTGTTTCTTTCACTCTCTCTGTCTCTCTCGCTGTCTCTCTCGCTGTCTCTCTCTCTCACTCTCTTTCTCTCTCTCTCTCTCTCTCCCTCTCTCTCTCTCTCTCTCTCTCTCTCTCTCTCTCTCTCTCTCTCTCTCTCTCTCTCTCTCTACCCCCTCCTCTCTCTCCCTCTCTCTCTACCCCCCCTCTCTCACTCTCTCTATCTCCTCTCTCTCTATCTCTCTCTCTACCCCCCTCTCTCTCAGGTGGTCCAGAACAGGGCAGCACGGTTGGTACTGGGCTGCTCACTAAGGTCTAATGTGAGCCGTATGCATGCCCGCCTCTCTTGGCTTAACGTTGAAAATAGATTGTCTTTTAATATACTTGTGCTGTTCAAGTTGGTCATGAGCAGTAAAACTCTTGTTTTTATACATAATCAGATTGTTTTTAGTAATACTGTGCACAAGCATTACACTAGAGGTTCCAGTAGTGGGCAGCTTGAATTGCCAGGTCCTAGAACCAGCGCTTTGGGGAGATCTTTTATTTTTAGAGCATTAACTCTTTGGAATGGCCTGCCTCGCAACCTCTGCTGCATTTACAGTAGATTCACGTTTTAAAAGAATCTTAAATTGTTTTTAAATTGTTTTTAACACTGTAAAGTAATTTTTTGTTTTTGTTTTACACTAATGTAATTTTAGCTATCTTAATTGTTACAGTAGTTTCATTATGCATTGTGTGTACTGACTTTTAATAATTTTGTTATTGCAATAGTGATTGTTTTAGCTAATGGGGATCCCTAATAAAATCTAAATCAAATCTATCTCTCTCTATCTCCCTCTCTCTCTCTACCCCCCACTCTCTCTCTCTCTCTCTCCCTTCTCTCTCTCTGTCTCTCTCTCTCTCTCTCTCTCTCTCTCTCTCTCTCTCTCTCTCTCTCTCTCTCTCTACCCCCCCCCCTCTCTCACTCTCTCTCTCTATACCCCCCCCTCTCTCTGTCTCTCTCTCGGTCTCTGTGATTGACTGGGAAGTGTTTCCTTATCCTGCACTTATCCATTCATCTACTGTAGTCTCCTTTGATCTAGATTTCACTGCTGTTGCAGAACGCAGATGAAACACTAGTCACACTACAGTGTCATAATGAGAGCTCAGGCGTGTGCAGGCGTGGGTATGTGTGTGTGTGCGTGCATGCATGCCTTTGCACCCTTATGTTGTCATTGATTCATGTGGGAGCTGAGCAGTGTTTATGCAAATTAGATGGTATTTAAACATATGCCCCAAACAATTATCCTTGGAACAAAGCCTCACAAAAACACACCACAGCACAGCCACGTCGAACAACTGCTCCTGTTGTCGAGTGACGTCATAATAATAACATCAACAATCTCATATAGTTAAAGGGGCATTCTGTTTATTATTTAATTTTTTACCCTGAATCCTATCCTTTCTGTTGTGGGGAGGATATGTGATACATGGAAGTAAGCCCCTCCCCCAACCCAGGAACTCCGCTGGAGGGCGTCACCAGGCGGAGAGCAGAACTACAGACACTATTTATGGGCTGCTTTTTTCACTATCTTTTCAAACTTTTTTCAATATTTTTTAAACTAATTTAGGCACTGCTCTGGGTTGTAACGTGTCTGGCTGTGTGACGTCAACTTGTCAGCATGAAAATAACATCACCAGGATAGCTTAGCACAATAACTTAACAAACATTGTCGCTTTTGGGATTTGGTACAAACCCATTTATTATTTACAAAATATACATACAATAAGGACTATGGCCATATGAAGCCTGGTCATACGGCCTTATTCAATATACACAACTATATTAAAACAACTACTAGCCACATCGTTACTAGAGAAACTACTATAACAAGCTGACGCTTGACGCTGCTGTCGGACGTCAGGTGGAACAGGAAGTGAAGAAGTCACAGGCTCAAGTTAAATCAAATTAAACCTGTAGCTGTAGGTACAAACAATGGAGCACCACTTAGTGACCACACATGGCACTACAACTATACAACACAAAAATACAATACGCACATTTGTGACTGTTACAGGGTGTAGTTGATATCTGTGCTATCCTGTTACGTTCTGGTTCGCTGACTGCTGTCTGTGAACCACCCACCATTCTGTCATCTGTCACTTGGCTACTGTCACCTGTCTCCCTTGTCACTTAGTGCTGTCACTTAGTGTATGGGTTCTGATTGGCTGTCACAGGGGTGTGTGTGGAAGGTTGGAATGTGGTCGCTACTTAACCCTTCTATCTTTTGTTTGCTCTTCGTCAGGTCATCATTATAACGTTCGGAGATAACGTGGGCGGTTCCGGTTTCTGGACCACCATTAAGCTTCATTTATATATTCCCTCTTTCTTTCCTGCCACTCGGCAATGTATCCTAGTATTACTCTTTGTGTTCTTTACTATTAAATCGAACCTACTTAAGAGTACACCCTCTCCGTCTCCTTGATTGCATACCACAACTGAAACTCACCTACCTCCATCCTGACACTATCCGTGCTGCAATTCGTTACTGCAGACCACTGATTCGTCGATGGAACTCATCACAAAAACGTTTGTCCCATGTTCATGGTAAGGTCAACAGTCAACCTCATATTGTGGAAAGGTTTAGTGAAACTCATATTAAGAAATTGATCAATCTAGTGATCTATGCATGAAAACTGTTCATCAATATTGTGCTCTCAAAACAGTTTCATGTTTTCAAGTTCATTATCTAAAGTTCGCTATCTGCCATTTTAGCAATGTTGTTATCACCAAGGAAATGTTTTGAAACTCATTAAAAGAAGTTGCACGAAAACTATTACTGTTTTCAGCTAAATCTCTTAGTCACAACAAGATTGTATAACACAGTGTTGTATTTATAGTAAGTAAGTAATGGTATTTCCAATGTCCACACATTGCATGCTTTCTCATGAAGTGGATTCCCAGGCTGTTTTGGTTCTGCTCTGCTTCAGAACCTGTTGGTTAGTACTCTCGGCGTTGTGTCTCAATACTTTAAAGCTGGGAATCACTTCTCTTCAAACTGACTAAGCAGGCAGAAAGGCAGCAGGAATTAAGGAGGAAAGATAGTTTAACAGTTGTTTAATCAAAGTCTGAGAGTGTATACAAATTACAATAAGAAGATGCTATGGTTGTTGATCACAAACACTATGCCGTAAGATGATAACAACCAGACTAATATCACAGTATAAAGATAAATTGTTGCTGGTCTTTGTTGTCCTGGCTGACAAAACAAAGCAGTCTGTTTTCAATATAAAGATAAATTGTTGCTGGTCTTTGTGTTGTCCTGGCTGACAAAACAAAGCAGTCTGTTTTCCCTCCAAAAGTCCTTTTGTTCTCGTTCTGCCTTGGCCTCCTTGGGTGAGATGGTGGAGATGGTGAGAGAGGTCTTCGTGGGTTTGTTGGTTCCAGAGTGTTCTTCTGTTGTTTCTTCTCAGTCCCCTCCTCCCACCATCACACCCATTATTATAGCCCAGGCCGTGTCTCGGAGTTGATGACATCATCACATTAGTTCCTCCAATCACAGGACTGCTTAAGCTGGCATTTGAAAATAGGGGTTTGGCTTATAGGCCAAACCCTTTTCACATTACTAACAGAGAATATTTTCCTTATATTTTTACTTAAACATTACCTGACTTGTTAATACTTTGATGAATCAAAGTTTATATTGATTACCTAAACACAGATATATTTCTTTATTACTAAGTCTGTTTGACTTTCAGAACATATATCTAAATCATTCTGTTAGCTTAATAGAATACAAATTCATATTGAACATTCATTGAAAATAGCACAGACACATTAACTAATTGTAGACATTTTAGTATGACCAAACACTAATTATATTTTAACTTACTTATTAACAATATACTAGGAAATAGTTAGTTTGGAGATCTCCTGTGTGTGTGTGTGTGTGTGTGTGTGTATGTGTGTGAATGTGTGTGTGACTATGTGTGGGTATGTGAGTGTCTGTGTGTCTCTGTGTGTGTCTCTGTGTGTGTCTCTGTGTGTGTCTCTGTGTGTGTCTCTGTGTGTGTGTGTGTGAGTGTGTGTGTGTGTGTGTGGATGTGTATGTGTGTGTGAGTGTGTGACTATGTGTGTGTGAGTGTGTGTGTGTGGATGTGTATTCGAAAATGTGTGTGTGTGATTATGTGTGTGTGTCTGTCTGTGTCCCCTGGCCGTAAGCAGATAACACTTCATGGGCGCTTTGATCACTGTGTGTGTGACAGGATACTCCAGCGAGATAACATGTCTAGGTGACCTTTTGTTCTTCGTTTGATCTTCCCCCTAAAGGGAAGGAGTCTTACCCCAGCTGCCACTATGCCATTGTCACCCCAGGAGGGCATTTGCACAATCTGTCTATTTAACCACACACAGACAATCTATGACTTATTGTTTTGAGGCCCAAATATTTCTACACATTTAGTTAATCATGATATATATGTTTTGGATTTTACAACAGTCCCCACTCGGATAGTTTACCTATCCTTAATATGTCAAACATAGATATCAATCTCTACACACTACTATCTAGATAACACTTAAGACATTTTAAACCATATTAGGATAAAATATATATCTGATTTGTCACACTCAGATCCTAAAATTCAAATTAGCCATTTCAGTTTTTGTGATCATGTGCAGTCTTTAATACTTGTTCTCGTACCAAGATCAATAGAGCATTTGAGGAGGGGGGTCCATGTTTTTTAGATTTGACCCTGCCTCCTCTTTATTGCTCAGAGCTGGTGCAATATCACGACTGCTGGGTGCAACTCAGAAAGCAAATTGCCTTTCTAATACACCCCATCTTCTGTCAAGCACATCTTGACTCGTGGAGATCCTCTCTTAGGGGGTAGAGCCCCCTGCTGTAGTATCTTCTATTCTTCACAGCGATGGGGAGGTCGTTGCTGGCTGCTCGACCCCTTCGCTGGTTGACCCTCGGATCAGTGGAAGAGGTTTGTTTCTCCTCCCCTCCTTAGACGACCTGGTGGTCGATAGGGGCGATAGCAGCTCCCCCCCTTCGCTTGTTGACCCCCTGGTCAATAGTTGAGGCCTTGCTTCTGTTGACAGCCGGAGTTGTTGCTGAGGCCTAGCTGCCTGTCTCCTCGTTGGTTGTCTGTCGTTCCCTTCTGAAGCCTCAAGACTCGGTCACTGCGTTGGCCAAGACTCTCCCGAGCCGAGGTAGGCGTCTCCTGGTTCTCCGCAGTGTTGTGGTTCCCCATGGAGCCGCTGGGTGGACACTAGCCAGTGTCCTGTCAACAGTACCGATGGAGTCCTCGGTCTTCCTTGTACCACTCTCTGATGACTGTGGATCCCCCAATCTCCCCTCCGTATCCTGTAGTGAATATATCGCTCCGGGGCACAGTGGGGATCACTTCTACCACAACAATTGATTGAGAATCCATAATTTCCATCCCTCAGACTCTCTTTACTGGTCTGAGCTTTTGACAACTTTCTTTTCCAAATCATTTATCTATATATTTCATGGCTTCTAGATCATTAAATTTCAAAATTCTGAAAAATTCACATGGCTCTCATTATATTATGCTGTCAAAACAGTATACTCTCCACCTCTCGATGTGAAATACACATGAAAACATCGTTACCGTCTTCCTCTGGTTTCGGACAGCTGCATCCCGGACCGGACAGCACTGACATCCATTTTCCCAGTAACCTGTGTGTATGGCAACAATCACAGTCCGCCTTAAACACACATCTTTCACATCACAAGCCAATCATCAATTGCACATGTTCACACCCTACACAAGACTAATTTGGCCAATAGCGACCAAATCTATTGAGCTTCATTAATGTACAGAGAATCATGCTCCCCAACACTATTACCAACCACGACACACCCCCAGCCCCTAAAACTGGGTATTCAAATGGGCGGAGAACAAAAATCCATAACTAGCTCATGTTCCTTCACTTTGTTCCCAGTCCATTTTACAGACATATTCTACCCCGTCCTGATGCGTCGAGATCACTCCCAGCTTGCCAGGTATCCTAAGAAAAAACACACAGAAAGAAAGAAAACAGAAAACAAAACACAAAGAAAACGCTGCCAAATCAATAAATGAAAAAATAAACCAAACTTGTGAGCTTTCTAGCTCATTTTTAACTAAGAAATAAAAAGGAAATCAAATGAATAAACGAAATGTACACTCCCGGCCTAAGTCAGGAATTGCTCGTAACACACTAGAAAAGAGAAGTAAAAATAAAAGTAAATAAACACCTATCCTATTGCTCATAACTGTTAATATGCTTCTGTCAATACTATAAAATACTAGAAACAACTATGAGTCTTTTCAATTTCTTAATCATGCAGTCCACCTCTTGATCAATCTGAATGTTGACCGAGCATGGATAATTTACTGATCACTAGCTGCCGCAGTGTCACATCATCACACTGTCTAATATTGATTAACTGTTTAACATAATTTAAACAAACTTGTTAGTCTGATTAGTTCATGCATTTGTCAGTCACCCATACATCCGTTTTTAGTAACTTTCATTCATAATCTAATCACCTAACACCTCTATCTACTTTTTATTCTAATCTAATTAGGAGCATGTTTTATCATTCAATATATCCCACCTCTACCCTAGTCAGTTGCATATATTTTTATTCTGCCGGTGGCCTCTGCAGACATGACCTTTGAAAATGACCCTTCACTCCACAGCCCCAACAACACTGGCGGTCTCCCCCGGGTTGTGGGACCCGGTGGGTCAGTTGCCTGTGACCGGATGACCCTGGGGTCATCGGGCCCAGAACACGTCCTGGTGGTGTGCCATCATCGCCATGGTTCCCTGGAGCCTGTTCGGAGGAGAAAGCCACGTACCTATTTGGTCCAGTCACAGTTCCTTGAGAGGGGCCCGTGGTTGGGAGGGGCCCGCCATCTGTACCTGCACAAACACGCCCTGTTGGGGATATATGGTCCTGCTCTGCACAGTTCCGAGCAATGTGTCCGAGGGTCCCACACGCCCAACAGTGCACCTGCCGCACACGGTAGCCAATCGGATTCCTGCCTTTGCCTACACCTTTTCCTCGTGGTTGCCACCTCGTGGGTGGTATTATCGGGGTTTGTTGTTGTTCCGGCACGGGTTGTGGCCCCAACTGGGCCTGTCTCTGGCCATCTGGTTCTCCAGAGGGAGAGGGAGAGAGGCGATTGGAACCTGTCTCCCCTCCGGGCTGTGTGGGCTGGAGTAGGCCTTGGAGATAGTCCACTACCCGTCTAGCCTCGGCTAGGTGATCCTCGAGAGGGAGGCACGTCTGTAACTGGCAGTCATCTGCAACGGACACTTCAGCGTGGAATACAGCTGTCTCTGGGTCGCTTGCTGCAACGACTCCCTGTGGCGGAGTAAAAGACATTATTTCCAGTCCCTCCGTCTCACTGGACACTAGAGGGGAGTCGATCAAATTCCAGTCAATCAAGTCAACGTCCAATTCGGTCAATGTAATGTCTGCAGAGGTTATCGGCATTATCTTGATTTGGGTACGCATTCTACACCGGCCTCCTTTAACTACAAGGTTCTGTAATGGCCTGAATATTTTTGGCCATCTTTTCGTCACTTTTATTGTGACATCTCCAGTCGTTGAAATAGACAGATTGTCCACCCTTTCTATGGTCAGTGCATCTAACCCTCCGGTTGCTCCTATCTGTGTATTTTCCATTCTCACCTTTCCTTCAATCACTCGTAACGTCACCGTTTGGAAAGCAAGTTTCTCTGTATTCAAACTATTTTTACCAAACTTGAGTTAATTTCACTCACACTTCTATATTGGTGTAAACAGGAATTGATAATCTCGGTCTTGTGATACTATACCCCCTGACTGTCAACAGTCTCTTCGATTTCCCTGTTGGGGTTCGGAATTGTCAGCGCCGGCCATCCGTCCTGGAGCAGCTGTGAAAAGAGAGAAGCAAAAAATACACTTAATTATCAGTGACATTTGCCATTCACAATCCATCATTTGTCTTTAAGCATGGAATGTCGGGCATCTCCTAGACTATGATCATATGAGAGCATTTGTGCAATTTTCGTTTTTGATTTATCAATGACACCGCCTTAATCTTTTTTCCAGTTGTCTCCATTGGAAACCCAGATTCTCAATCCTGTTGTCAAGACCCTCCTTATTACCACTCCGGGGAACTTATTTTCCATCTGCTGTTTCCTGAGATGGTGGTCAATAAGAAAGTTGTTATTTACAGCCTATCATTTCTAAACATCAGTATCGGACATTGTAATTTAGGTGAATAATCTCACTTTTACTCTAACTGTAAATGACTATGTGTATGTGTAACTATATTTATTTCTGTCCGTGAAAGCCTAGTATGTATTTCGCTCATATTACATTACACATATCAATAACACATATATCTTCCATTCACAATCTCTCACACAGTTATTATATATCCCCCGTAACACCTAACCCTTTAGGTGTTAAAATAACGCTCTCCTCACGGGAACAGAAATCAATTTTCAGTGCCTTATGTCACTGAAGTCCCCGTGCATTTAGAACAGTGTCACACAACCCGTTCATAACCACCGGTGGCGACACCATCCCCATATTGAAAATCCTGCCGACCAATGAGATTCCACTGGCCAACTCGTCCTGCGGCCCACGGCAACACCCCCAGTTTCGAACCTGGAACGCGAAACGCCGGGCCCCCTACACAAGGATATTCAAAAATCATTCCACTCACAACCCATACACTCACATACAGCACCCCACCGTAACCAATCACACAAATATCCACACACAATATAATCCGACGCGCGTAGTGTGGCAGCGAGCCTTTGACGAGTGCACGCTTAGCGCACCCCGTTAACGCGCGGTGGCAGACAGCGAGCCCACCCCCGCCACGACGTTTAGCAGTCCCCGTACCCCTGGTAAAATGAAAAATGTGCGCAGTGTGACAACGAGCACCGACGAGTTGCACACAGCGCACAAAGCGTGGAGGCAGACAGTGAGCCACGACGAACTGTCTACCCACACCCCCATCGCAGGCGCAGCCGAGCAGAGCATTTATGCTCCAACTTACGGCCCACCAACATGAACTGGTACTGAGCCCCAGCCGGGGCCCGTCCAAATGTAAGGAAAGAAGTACGAGTGCCTTGTCGAACAAAGCGTAGCGCCAACGCAGGCAATACCACTGCCAGCACTAGAAATTCCCTAAAAACAACAATAAAACTGAATATGGAACAACATACGCATAATAAGTCCCAAACTCAGCCTACCGCCTTTGAAACCCTACAGTAAACAGCAATAAACAATATACCTAGCACTACACCGCGTTTGAAACCCATAAAAAACTCTATATACAGGCCCTAACCTAGGAGAGAAAGAGAAGCGTTTCGGGGGGGGGCCGAGGGGGGGAAGTACATGGAAGAGAGGCGGTGTTGGAATGAGGGGAGCGAGCGAGATGGGGGGGGGTAAGAGAGAGAGAGAGGGAGAGGGAAAGAGGGGGGAGGTGAGAGGGAGAGGGGCGAAAGGGAGAGGGAGGGTGAGAGAAGGAAAGAAAGAGAGGGGGGGGTGAAAGAGAAAGAGAGAGAGAGGGAGGGGAGGGAAAGAGGGGGGGAGGCGAAAAGGGAGAGGGAGGGTGAGAGAAGGAAAGAAAGAGAGGGGGGGGGGTGAAAGAGGAAGAGAGAGAGAGGGAGAGGAGGCGAGAGAGAGAGAGAGAGAGAGAAAGAGAAAGAGAGAGAGAGAGAAAGAAAAAGGGAGAGAGAGAGAGAGAGAGAGAGAGAGAGAGAGAATAAGAAAGAGAGAAGAAGAGAGGGGGAGAGAGAGAAGAAGAGAGGGGGAGAGAGAGTGTACAATGAAAACGTTCTGTGAGCAGAATCCAAACATATTCATCCTGTACACTTCTGCCCCCTACTGCATTCCCAATAAACTCCACCTTCCCCTTAACAATGGACGCTCGCCACCCCTACCAAGATGGACGCTCGGCACCCTCCCAAGATGGACGCTCGGCGTCCCTTCTAAGATGGACGCCCGGCGCCCCTTCTAAGATGGACGCCCCCTCGCGAGACATCCCGAGAGTCCCGTCATGCCATGACGTCAGCACAGTTAGCTTAGCATGTTAGCTTAGCATGTTAGCTTAGCATATTAGCTTCGTTAGCTTCAACCTAGCGCGCGTAAGCCGTCAGACCGCGCACCCTCATGACGTCACATCCGGCGACCGCTTTAGCCGTTTAGCGCGGCTAAGTAGCATTAGCTTAGCTGCTCCCATGATCCCATAAAAACGTTCCCAACGACCCGTTCCGCCGCGCGGGCCGTCCCCTCGCAACGTTAATATAATACCACATACCCCACAACAGAATCCTACTTCCCTCAACACGCCAGTGTAGCGATCTAATTAGAAATATAAAAACATAATAGTAAAACGCCAGTTTGACTCCCGTCGTCATTTCCGGCTAGCTTAGAACGACTTCCGGGTCGGGTTTAGAAAATCCCGATCACCTTAAACATTACATAACTATTTTATCCGCCACGAATATGAAAACTTTTAAGTGCATTACATATCCCCGTAATCTCAAGACACTATCGATCGACCTTACACATTTGAATTACGTCTACTTTTCGCTCCGCATGCTCCGGTGTCCAGAGGCTAATACCACAGCTAACGGCTGCCGCGTTCGACGGGCCTCGGAAAACCGGCGTTCTTCTTAAAATTCCCTACGGCCAATCGGTGCCCTAAATTACACAATAACATAACTATACTCTCACACGTCTCACCAATCACTCCTAACCATAAACATTCGCCAAACATACATTCATACACGCTTCCTAACACAATTAAAAAGTACACAATTAAAAAATACAAAATCAGCATTCACGCACATTTCCGCCTCTCGAACGCCGCACGCGGCGCGACCGGCAAACATTTTATTAAGCACTATTTTGTTACAGCACGCCCGCCCGCGCCCAAGGCTAAAACCAGACCTACTCGTGCTAACTCTTCTACTGTAGAGAATACTATGCATCGGCGTGCTTCAGTCACTACTCTAAGAGACATACTACGCACGGTGTCTATCCCGGCTTAACTCTGAGCACGAATCTAAGACATGTTCCTATCCCCTTACTTGTTCCGACTGGCAACGGCGCCCCGTTCATAGTGCTAACATTTTTACTATAAAATATACTACGCCGGTGAATACAGAGCCGCCCTCCCCAGCCAGAATATTCAATTTAATTGTCCCTTACATCATGATTACATGAGGTTAAATTCTTTAGTTTCTTTCCCCAACCCCTTGTTGTTCGAACTGAGCAGCCCATTCTTCTTCCACACTCACCTCTCTGTAACTTCTTCCAGTTATTTTGAAGACGATCGACCAGTTGTTCTCCTCGTCGACCGGCGTGTAGGCTGATGAGTGAAGGGAAAAAATCTCGTCCAGGGCCGCCACTGGTTCACGGGTCAAACGGCACCAAAATGAAGTGGATTCCCAGGCTGTTTTGGTTCTGCTCTGCTTCAGAACCTGTTGGTTAGTACTCTCTGCGTTGTGTCTCAATACTTTAAAGCTGGGAATCACTTCTCTTCAAACTGACTGAGCAGGCAGAAAGGCAGCAGGAATTAAGGAGGAAAGATAGTTTAACAGTTGTTTAATCAAAGTCTGAGAGTGTATACAAATTACAATAAGAAGATGCTATGGTTGTTGATCACAAACACTATGCCGTAAGATGATAACAACCAGACTAATATCACAGTATAAAGATAAATTGTTGCTGGTCTTTGTTGTCCTGGCTGACAAAACAAAGCAGTCTGTTTTCAATATAAAGATAAATTGTTGCTGGTCTTTGTGTTGTCCTGGCTGACAAAACAAAGACCAGCAACAATTTATCTTTATATTGAAAACAGACTGCTTTGTTTTGTCAGCCAGGACAACAAAGACCAGCAACAATTTATCTTTATACTGTGATATTAGTCTGGTTGTTGATCACAAACACTATGCCGTAAGATGATAACAACCAGACTAATATCACAGTATAAAGATAAATTGTTGCTGGTCTTTGTTGTCCTGGCTGACAAAACAAAGCAGTCTGTTTTCAATATAAAGATAAATTGTTGCTGGTCTTTGTGTTGTCCTGGCTGACAAAACAAAGCAGTCTGTTTTCCCTCCAAAAGTCCTTTTGTTCTCGTTCTGCCTTGGCCTCCTTGGGTGAGATGGTGGAGATGGTGAGAGAGGTCTTCGTGGGTTTGTTGGTTCCAGAGTGTTCTTCTGTTGTTTCTTCTCAGTCCCCTCCTCCCACCATCACACCCATTATTATAGCCCAGGCCGTGTCTCGGAGTTGATGACATCATCACATTAGTTCCTCCAATCACAGGACTGCTTAAGCTGGCATTTGAAAATAGGGGTTTGGCTTATAGGCCAAACCCTTTTCACATTACTAACAGAGAATATTTTCCTTATATTTTTACTTAAACATTACCTGACTTGTTAATACTTTGATGAATCAAAGTTTATATTGATTACCTAAACACAGATATATTTCTTTATTACTAAGTCTGTTTGACTTTCAGAACATATATCTAAATCATTCTGTTAGCTTAATAGAATACAAATTCATATTGAACATTCATTGAAAATAGCACAGACACATTAACTAATTGTAGACATTTTAGTATGACCAAACACTAATTATATTTTAACTTACTTATTAACAATATACTAGGAAATAGTTAGTTTGGAGATCTCCTGTGTGTGTGTGTGTGTGTGTGTGTGTATGTGTGTGAATGTGTGTGTGACTATGTGTGGGTATGTGAGTGTCTGTGTGTCTCTGTGTGTGTCTCTGTGTGTGTCTCTGTGTGTGTCTCTGTGTGTGTCTCTGTGTGTGTGTGTGTGAGTGTGTGTGTGTGTGTGTGGATGTGTATGTGTGTGTGAGTGTGTGACTATGTGTGTGTGAGTGTGTGTGTGTGGATGTGTATTCGAAAATGTGTGTGTGTGATTATGTGTGTGTGTCTGTCTGTGTCCCCTGGCCGTAAGCAGATAACACTTCATGGGCGCTTTGATCACTGTGTGTGTGACAGGATACTCCAGCGAGATAACATGTCTAGGTGACCTTTTGTTCTTCGTTTGATCTTCCCCCTAAAGGGAAGGAGTCTTACCCCAGCTGCCACTATGCCATTGTCACCCCAGGAGGGCATTTGCACAATCTGTCTATTTAACCACACACAGACAATCTATGACTTATTGTTTTGAGGCCCAAATATTTCTACACATTTAGTTAATCATGATATATATGTTTTGGATTTTACAACACTCACTACACGCCCGGGAAAGGAGCATAGCGTACAGGGAATGATTGAATCCAACTGCCTAAATGGTTCACTCAAGTATGTTACTCACAACATTTTACACAAGGAATAGGATATGCAATTGCTGGATCTTAATTCATATTTGATCTGCAATTGAGTCGGAGAGGAAGAGGGAATATTTTCAACTCGAGTGAACACCTTTCGCGCTGCCGGTATCTGTTCGCCTCAGTTCATCTTGTTATCAACAAGTAAAGGCTTTAAAACTCATATTAAAAGTTGGTCTATCTAGTGACCTGTGCACAAAAACTTTTTTCAGCAAATCTCTTAGTTACAAAAAGATTGCATGAAGCAATGTTGTATTTGAGCGTACTGTACCGTATAGGGAACGAGAGAATCCAATCACTTATGCAGTTCACTCAAATTATGTTTCTGAGTTAATTTTAGGCAAGAAATATGATATGCAATTGCTGGATCTTAATTCATATTTGATCTGCGATTGAGTCGCATCGATAATGATAAAATGAAAGACATAAACGGAGGCGAACAGACTAGAGTTGAAAATATTCTACCCTCTTCCTCTCTGACTCAATCTCTTCCACTCTCTTTTTGTATTTTACTAGTAAATTGTCAAGGCCGAGCATATTGAACCCAATATGCAGACACAGAAAGGCAGACAGGTCTTGTTAAAACCCAGCACAAGTGTATTTATTTAGAAAGGGGGTAGTCGGTATCCGGGCAGGAATCGAGTGACACAGCGGGGATTCTCGTAATGTCCAGGGACAGTGTGTGGGGCAGCGTAGTCAAACGGGCAGGGGTCGATAACGTAACGGCTACTCAGGTAATACCAGTGATGGGAATAACGGCGTTATAAATAACGGCGTTACTAGCGGCGTTCGTTTTCTTCCAATCTTAATAACGCCGTTACCGTTACTGCCAAAAAATGCCGCCGCGTTACTATGATTGAAGCAGTTTTTTTCATCAGACAGATCTCTGCGCCAACACACACACACACGCCGCACATCGCCAACACACACACGGCGCGCATCGCCGACACACACACACACACACGCCGCGCATCGTAGAAACACACACACACACACACACATGTCGCCAACAAACAACAACAACATTGGACTCACGCTGATCAAATAAAAAATATATACATTTTTCGGACTGATCATCTGAGCTCCTCTCCAGTTAAATCCAAATAATCCTCTGCCATTGTTGTAATATGTCATGTGTTCTCTAGTATTTAGTCTCGTGCAGTTAAATCCTCTCTAGAAGGGAAAGTGAAACTTACCAAGCCTATAAGTTGTTAAAGGGGCAGTAGGCAATTAATTTACTCTGGATGCCTGAACACAGAATGACACTAGAATCACTGACTACCACGGCAAGCCTATAGAAAATTATTCTATTTAATTATAATAATTATAATAATGATCATAAATATAATATATTAAAAAAAGTAATTAAACAAATGTATTATATTAATAATAATAATTATAAATATCTTTTTTCTGTTGTACCGAACTCGTACCGAACCGTGACCCCAATACCGAGGTACGTACCGAACCGTGGCTTCTGTGTACCGTTACACCCCTAATCTATTGTTTGTATTTGTATGATCCACTATATAAACATAGTAATTATAATATCTACATATACATGGCATTTGATTGGAGGCTAGTCTCACTTTGTCCCACAGCAACATTAAAATAGTTTAGATTTATGTATGTTGTTTATGTAAAAAATGTACTTGAAAGTAACGCAATAGTTACTTTCTGAAGTAACTAGTTACTTTTATAATTTGTAACTGAGTAAGTAATTTAGTAACTTTTTGGAAGAAGAAACTAGTAACTAGTTACTTTTGAAAAGTAACTTGCCCAACACTGGGTAATACGGGGGAGTAGGCAGGGACAAGGTAGTCCAACAAGCGAAGGGTCAGAACACGGTATCCAAGCACGAGATCAGGGTGAAGAGCCAGGTATCGGACTGCGGGAAAGGAGGACAACACAGGGTTAGGCACGGTTAAGGAACGACGGAATAGATCACTCACGATAAACTACGACTGACTGGGAAAACACGAAGTTACGATCTGGCAGCATCATGACATCTGAGGCGGGGCTATATAGTTGACATAATCGGCCCACAGACGTCAATCAGCCACCTCCATGACTCCAGCACACCTGAACTCCATACCTGGATACTGGACTTTCTGAGTGAAAGGCCCCAGGCGGTCAGGGTGGGGGGTCAGACCTCCAACACCATCACCCTGAGCATCGGGTCCCCCCAGGGCTGTGTTCTGAGCCCCATGCTGTACTCACTATACACACATGACTGTGTGGCCAAGTTCAGCTCCAACTCCATAGTGAAGTTTGCGGACGACACAGTGGTGGTGGGGCTGATCTCGGACAACGACGAGAAGGCCTACCGGGAGGAGGTTGAGGTACTGGAACACTGGTGCCAGGACAACAGCCTGCTCCTGAACATTGGTAAAACCAAGGAGCTGATCGTGGATTATAGGAGAGGACAGCAGGAGACACACACACCACTGAGGATTAACAGGGCTACCGTGGACAGGGTGAGCAGCTTTAAGTACCTGGGGGTCCACATCGCAGAGGATCTGACATGGACAACACACATAGACTCAGTCGTAAAAAAGGCGAACAACGCCTCTACCACCTGAGACAGTTAAGGAAGTTCAGAGTATCTGGGAAGATACTCCAGTCCTTCTACTCCGGAGCTGTAGAGAGCATCTTGACTGGAAACATCACTGCCTGGTATGGAAACAGCACGGCACAGGACAAGAAGGCCCTACAGAGAGTGGTGCGCTCAGCCGAACGTACCACGGGTATTGCACTACCACCCCTGCAGGTTCTATACAACAAGAGGTGCAAATCCAGAGCCTGCAGGATAATGAAAGACCCACACCACCCCAACAACAGCCTGTTCATGCTGCTGCGGTCAGGCAGACGCCTGCGAACACCAGCTGCTAGGACAGAGAGACTTCGGCTCAGCTTCTTCCCCCAGGCCATCAGAGCCCTGAACACTGAACTCTCCACACACAAGCACACATGAGCACACGCACAACACACTCACTGTACACGCTCACACACTAGCAGCCACTTTAACATGAGCAGGCATACACTCATGCTGCACACGCCCACACTTATGGCCACCAAGAAGGGTCACTTTAAAAATAGTATAGTATAACCGGAGATTGTATAAATTAGCATGTACAGAAAGACACTACCAAAGGACCCAGTATGTCCTCCATGCTCTGTAAATAACTCATGTACATATACTGATATGCCCTAACATGTTACTTGTTTATTGCACAATGTTACTTGTTTATATACAATGTTGATTCTATTATATGTTATTTGCACATCGTTGCGGGCAAGACCACCCGCATTTCATTGTATACTTGTATGCCGTGACAAATAAATCTCTTGACTGACTTGACTTGACTTGACTTGACTACCTGGTAACGAGAGAGAGAGAGAGAGAGAGAGAGAGAGAGAGAGAGAGAGAGAGAGAGAGAGAGAGAGAGAGAGAGAGAGAGAGAGAGAGAGAGAGAGAGATAGTAGCCAGGCAGTGACAGCGTGTGACAAAAAATAGCTACAGTTAATCCAAAACCTAATGACCACATAAAAGTACAGCATAGCCTCAACTTCCTCCATTGTGTTGTTGTGTCTCTGGTGAAACGTGAAATGTACGTCAGCAAGCGGAGTAACTCCTCCCAAAGAGGCTTCTCTACTGTCTCATCTCCTCTACTGTCTCATCTCCTCTACTGTCTCATCTCCTCTACTGTCTCAGCTCCTCTATTGTCTCAGCTCCTCCACTGTCTCATCTCCTCTACTGTCTCAGCTCCTCTATTGTCTCAGCTCCTCCACTGTCTCATCTCCTCTACTGTCTCAGCTCCTCTACTGTCTCAGCTCCTCTATTGTCTCAGCTCCTCCACTGTCTCAGCTCCTCCACTGTCTCAGCTCCTCTACTGTCTCAGCTCCTCTATTGTCTCATGTCTTCTACTGTCTCAGCTCCTCTATTGTCTCAGCTCCTCTACTGTCTCATCTCCTCTATTGTATCCTCTTCTCTATTGTCTCAGCTCCTCTATTGTCTCAGCTCCTCTACTGTCTGAGCTCCTTTATTGTCTCATCTCCTCTACTGTCTCAGCTCCTCTATTGTCTCAGCTCCTCTACTGTCTCACCTCCTCTATTGTCTCAGCTCCTCTACTGTCTCAGCTCCTCTACTGTCTCAGCTCCTCTACTGTCTCATCTCCTCTACTGTCTCAGCTCCTCTATTGTCTCAGCTCCTCTACTGTCTCAGCTCCTCTATTGTCTCAGCTCCTCTACTGTCTCAGCTCCTCTACTGTCTCAGCTCCTCCACTGTCTCAGCTCCTCTACTGTCTCAGCTCCTCTATTGTCTCAGCTCCTCTATTGTCTCATCTCCTCTACTGTCTCAGCTCCTCCACTGTCTCAGCTCCTCTACTGTCTCAGCTCCTCTATTGTCTCAGCTCCTCTATTGTCTCATCTCCTCTACTGTCTCAGCTCCTCTATTGTCTCAGCTCCTTTATTGTCTCATCTCTACTGTCTCAGCTCCTCTATTGTCTCATCTCCTCTACTGTCTCATCTCCTCTACTGTCTCAGCTCCTCTACTGTCTCAGCTCCTCCTACCTACACCTACATGGGTGTTTTGTGTACTGGAAAAACAACACAGGCAACACGGCAGGGTCTTTGTTCTGTGCCTACTGGTGGTCATACACCAAATGCATCATTACGCAATCTTTTTAGAAAATTGTTCTATCGTTTTAAATTTTCAACCAGGAAATAGCAGTTCACTAGAGGTCTGCTAGCGGTATTCTCTCCACCTGGGTGAGTTTCTTAGGGGGGGGGTAATAGGGCAGACATCTGGTGACTCAGAACATGTCAATAACTTCTATGTCCAATTATGTCCTCCTCACAACAGAATTATAGGATTCATGTGACAAAATTGGCAAAATGTAAAAAAAATATTAAATTTAAAAACATTTTCAACCTTTATTTACCCAGGGTAGGTTCGCTGAGCACGGATGCTCTTTTTCAGCTACACCCTGCTTCACATTCACACAGTTCCATTCACACCTGGAAGCTGCCCAGTACAACCACAGTCTGACACTGTTGGCCACTGAGCAACTCCACTGGAGCAGTTTGGGGTTAAGTGCCTTGCTCAAGGGCACTTGTAGTGTGGTAGTGAAAGGGTTAAAGCTGCTGTGGGTAACTTGCAAAAGGGCGGGTGATCCGCAATCACGGTCAAATGCGCACAAAGACTTCCTGTTTAACGTGGGTTTCACAGGGGTACATGTTAGAATATATCTTTGCTGAATAAGCTGTTTTAATCTGCCATGTTTCTCTGCTCTATAGCCTGTCATATGAGTGTGATTTGACAACCACGGTGACCAATGAGTTATGGGCCTTTCCTTGACAGCTTCTCTGATTGGCTAGAAGCCAGAGCCACTGTTAAAGTGTCAGAAGGCATTACTCAGAATTGGGGCTATGGTGGTTACTGAAACTGTACATTAGAATACGTCACATACTGCTTAAATAATATACATATGAATTGATTGGTGTTAAAATCAACAATTGGCCTAGAGGCAAGCAACAGTTGTGATTGGAGGATCAAGAAAAGATGGCAGGCTTGGGATAGGTAAATTTCAAATTCCAGCAAGCTAGAACTAGAGATGACTGACAGGCCCTGCCGTGCTTAGACCCACTCAGCACCTCAGAAATCATGTTGATCTATCAAGCAAAAAAAAAACGAAATAAACATCAAAACATGTATAGTGCTATATGGAAGGCAGACCAAGTGATGGGTTTAAATGAGGGCTGTCCGTTTATCACGTTAATTAGATTAATTAATTACACAGCAAATGATCGCGTAGACCTCTAGTGAAAATTCTAATAACATAGAATAAAAAAAAATGTAATGGTCCATTTGTTCTTGGTATCTGATTCTAGGGACATAATGGATCTCAGGGAATGTATTCCCAGTGTCAGAAATACTGTGTCTGTTACTACTGTAGGCTTGAGTAAATTGTAATGAACCAAATGAGAATATCAATAAAATGTTGTATTATATATATATATATATATATATATATATATATTATTATTTTTTTTTATCTTTGACTGTGAATAACACCATGCAAAAATTGACCAGACCTGAAAAATCTAAGCAAATGAATAAAGAGAAGATGATTAAACAGAAGGTTATACAGTACTGAATTCTGCCATCCAGACACATGCAATTTGAAATATGATTATAGAATATCAGGCCTAAAATGGTTATGCGATTAAAATGTGATGAATTCGATTAATTAATTACAAATCCTGTAATTAATTAGATACATTTTTTTAATCGCCTGACAGCACTAGTTTTAATATAAGTTTATAAAACTGTGTTTCTAAGGCAGCTGGGTGGCGCAGAGGGCATTGCACTCATCACCAACGCAAGAGACACCAGGTTCAAATCCGGCTGTCGGCGTTGCCTCCGGCTTGGGCCGGCCGTCATACTGGCTCAATTGGCAGAGTCAGCGGGTGGAAGTCGATGGGTGGTAATCTGGACGTTGTGGACAGCGACTCCTACAGGTCGGTTGGGGGACGCCTGCACAGCAGAGACAGGAAATAGCGTGGGGTAGTGTGAGCCTCCCACACGTTACACCTCGCCAATGAGAGTCCGCGCTGGCAGGTGAAAAGATGTGACAGGCTGCCTCCTCGTGGAGACACGTGATGCAAGGCTTCTATCCTCCCTACGACCGACCTGTGGGGGGCATATGCGAGCAACGTTCAAGACAGGGGAGGGGAGAATTGGAAACAGCAAAATTGGGATGGGAGAAACATTTTTAAAATAAGGAGAAAAAGTGGATAAAAAAAAATATAAATAACTGTGTTTCTAAAATGGACTGAAAGAGGCTACAGTTAGTCAACCTTGTGTCCTCAGGCAAGCTGTCTCCGAGTCTGGGGCCCCTAATAGTAAGTGCTGTAGAGAGGCAGACCAATCACAAACCTCATTCACACACATAAACACACATACACACACACACACACACACACACACACACACACACACACACACACACACACACACACACACAACACAGTACATATAGGCGGTATAGCAACAGCCGTCAGTTGCCCGGGCAGAGTCGTTTGAGACAGGGGAGTGAGAGAGGGAGCAGGTGAGGGCTGAATACTAAAGTCCTGGGTGACTGGAGCATTCCTGCTGACCGCTGCAAAGTGCTCCCACTGATCATCACTAACGTCCTCCATCACACTTTACACTTAACACTCTGGAGAGAGAGAGAGGGAGAGAGAGGAGAAAGAGAGAGAGAGAGATGGGGAGAGAGAGATGGGAAGAGAGAGGCAGATGGGGGAGGGAGAGAGGGAGAGAGAGCGAGAGCGGGATAAACAGAAGAAAAAAGAGAGGAGGAGAGAGGGATAGAAAAGGGGAGAGAGAGAGGGGGTAGAGATAGAGGGGGATAGATAGAAGGTAAAAGAGAGGAGGAGAGAGGGGGATAGAAAAGGGGAGAGAGGGGGGATAGAGACAGAGGGAGAGAGAGAGAGAGAGCGAGAGGGGGATAGACAGAAGGTAAAAGAGAGGAGGAGAGAGAGAGGGGGTAGAGACAGAGGGAGAGAGAGAGAGGGGGTATAGGCAGAGGGATTGAGAGGGGGAGAGAAAAAGAGAGAGGGAGAGAGAGAGGGAGGGAGGGAGATAGTGATTAGCACAGATGGGTGAGGTAGGAGGAGGAGGAAGAGGTGAGAGAGTTGAAAGAGAGACATTGATTTTAACACTCTCTTGAGCTTTATTGACATTTCATTTAGCTAATGAATTCATTAGCACTCTCATAGCATCATAGCATCATAACCTATAGTTGATAGTTCCATCCATACTTTACAATGTCAGCACTGCCTCTGTAACATCTGCTGTCATGGTGACAACCTTGGGTCCAGGAAAGAGAACTAAAAACAGCCCGGACCTCAGATTGTATCAAGTGTTTATACTTGAATTGAAGGTTTAAATAGCTGTGAATTTCGGGGGAGTAAAGTCCACACTCCAGGCCAGCCCATGACACCCAGTGTATCACTTTCCAATTATAATTGGGTGTCAATCTGAAAATGTGGTTGTTTTTGTACTGTGTATTATTACATCAATGGCAAAACTGTTCAGAAAACACATTCCAGTAATACAGTAATGGCATTTTAGTCAAACGTAGATAACTACCAAAATGTTTAAAGATACAGTACAATGATGTGTAACGTTTGGGGTTTTGCTCTCCTCTGGGAGCAAAGGCCCTAGCATTGCCCAATGGTAATTACCTGTCTATCTGCCCTGGTTGCACTCATTGGTACCTGGTGTGTATAGTTAAGTTGGCTGTATATGTTCTTCCTGGTTACAATTCAGATTGTCTGTTGATCACTGAACCTTGCCGTGAGTAGTACGATGTATTCTTTTTAAAGTCTTATCGCTCCTTGTCACAGAGGATAAGTACGTTCACTATTGCTCTTTATTATCGTGTCGCTTTGATTGTTGTGTCAATCCATTATGTTATGTAATATATTATCGCTGTGTGTGTATGCCGCATCGTTGTGGAGGGCCCCGTTTTCAAAATCATGCTTAAGCAATCGAAAAAAAACTGTATTGTGTGTTTCATTATATACATATGTTTCAGTCTTCTCATAAAAAAAATATTAGATTTTTGGGTCTTTTCCTGCCTTTGGTCCGCTTTGCATTCACATCTCAAATGAACCGCAGCAGGGTTCACTTGCAAGAGTGAATGAGCTTTCACACCACCCCAAACCATCCGAGGAAATGAACCAGGGTTCGATTAAAGCTTATTATAGTTTATCACAGTATCATGAGCATGTCTTTGTCAGTGGACACTGGACATGGGTATGGATGGCTCCAGGTGCTGCTGCGTTAAAGTGCACATCTTCAATACCTATCTGTACCAGTGGAGGCTGCTGACCAAATTTTTAGGTGAAGCACAAATTATTATATTATATTATATATTAAATAATATTTTTAAAACATCCCCCACTGTGTGTCAGTGGTCAGTGGACACAGATAAAAACATATTAACATTAGGTGACAGCGGACCTGACCAGATGAAAACATATTAGGTGACAGCGCACCTGACCAGATGAAATCATATTAGGTGACAGCGCACCTGACTAGATGAAATCATATTAGGTGACAGCGCACCTGACCTGATCAAAACATATTAGGTGACGGCGCACCTGATCAGATCAAAACATTTTAGGTGACAGCGCACCTGACCAGATCAAAACATATTAGGTGAAGGTGACAAGGAAGCCACAGACTCATACCCCCCCGACACTCAACTAACCGCCTCAGACAGTCCTTCATACCAGTGGCCATCAGGCTCCACAACAGTGGGCAGCGACTGCTCCCAGACATCGACCTAGAACTAATAGGAACCCAAGTAGGACAATAACACTACCTTATGCATACTGCACCTTATGTGGATACCGTGATACTGTGAATAATGAATAATGTATATTTCAGTTAGTTAGATAGTAAATTATATTGACCTATTTGTTTACACTGCTTGTGTTGTTTTCACTACCTGTACCCCCCCCCCCCCCCCCCCCTTCCCCCATGCTGCTATGATGCCTGAATTTCCCCAAGGGGATCAATAAAGGAATATCTTATCTTATCTTAAAAGGAAAGATGAAATTACCTACCTGGGTTCCATCCTATAGAGGCAAATCTTTCCTGTGACAAAATGGGATCCAATGTAATAAAACTAAGTCAACCAACGAACTAGATTCCTGTACCGGATCTCCTCTCTGGTAAACAAGAATACCTTGAAGACTCTAACAGGAGCACTCATTCAAGGGTACTACGACTATGCTTGCACCTCATGGTACCAAAGCACCTCAAAGGCACTAAAAACAAGATTACAAACATCACAAAACAAACTGGTCAGACTACTGCTTGACCTTACTCCTAAAACCCACCTCACCCCTGTCCACTTTGACAACCTAGGATGGCTTAGAGTAGACGACAGAGTACAGCAACTTGCAATGGGCCTGGTCTACAAGATACACTACACCACTAAGATACCCATGTGCATGTCGAAATACTTCCCAAAGGTCAGTGAATACCACGACCACAACACCAGAGGGAGTTCCACAAATCATGTTCAACCCAGATAAAATAATTTAAAAAGTAAAAAAAAAAAAAAAAAATTAATAAAAGAAAATAGTCATAACTTAGAAATGAGATTGCATAGGTCTATGAATCGATATCGCGATTCTGTTTCGATTAATTGCCCAGCCCTACAGTGTGTACAGTAAGTTAGCTTGGTGATTATCATTGTGATGTAGGCTAAGCTGGCTAGCTACTGTTAGCATACAAGCACTGTAGCCTACTTACTTTTTCATCCACAACGTTTTTTCTGATCCAGATGCATAAATCCACTTCTTCATGTTGCTCAGTTGCTGGTTTATACTTCGGTCCTAATGTTGGCGCAAAGTTTAATTTAGCCTGAATTGACTTGTTATAGCTGTACAGCTTACTAACTACTAAACAACAACTTTCTCATAGTCTCAATTTTCACATAGTCAAAATGGGTCCAGCTGCATGTCCGGAGGATAGGTTTAGCTCGGGCCAATCTCAAGTTTCTCAAGTTTCTTTATTAGTTGTCATACAGAAGTACAGAATACTTTTATACAAAATGCTTCTTTATGTTACATTTTGTATAAAAGTATTCTGTACTTCTGTATGACAACTAATAAAGAAACTTGAGAAACTTGACATTGGCCCGAGCTAAACCTATCCTCCGGACATGCAGCTGGACCCATTTTGACTTTGCAATGCAGCAATCTCTGATTGGATTTGCAAGGCTGCCAATCATATTCAACCTCCGTGTATTGGATGTCAAGGGCTGTCAATCAATCAATCCTCCATTCAATGGCAAGAGTTTAACTGCACAGACCGTGCTTAGATGAAGTTAATAGCCTATTTTGATTCGCTGTTATTTATTATTTATTTAACAATGGGTCACACCTGTGAAGTTTTCTTCACGAATAATTACTGCAGGCAATACTGCAGTGCAGGCCTGCTCAGAGCTGTCAATTTTGGCCACTTTTGAAGAAAAAAAAATTCACTGGCATTTTTTTTACAGGGGAAAAACATTTATAATAAAAAAATAATAATAATAATAATTTAAAAAATATATATATATATATAGTTTTTTTTTTTTTTTTTTTTTTTTATATAAGTATATGTAAATTAATAATAATTATGAATTATGAGTGAATTTGTGTTTCACGTGTTGTCATAGAGAAACCTCCACTGATCTGTACTATTTAAAAGCACAGTGCAGGACACACTCAAAGGTTATCGCACCTCAGAGATGGCAGTGGACATGTATGACAGGACAAAGGCCATATGTAATGGCCTTTGGATTGAGGAACATACTACCAGCCAAAGGAGGAAGCAGAAAAGGATGGACGAGTATGTAGTTGAGTCATCTTGTGGCACAAGCTCAGACCTCAGCTCAGGAGATCAGCTGAGACAGAGACTGTTCTATCCGTCGTCGACAGAATGCTGCAAGAGCTTGAGAGCAGGTTCTCATGAGTTGGATAACAACTTATGAGAGGCATACAGGCATGTTATCCAGCCTCAGACCAGTTTCTCTCAGTGGAATTGCTGCAACCCCTCGCCACACATTACAATATCCAACTATTGCCAGAGGAGATCACAGTTGCAAAGTGTTTCCTGGTCAGGACAGGCAGAGATGCAGTCCCTACTATCCAAAGTGTCTTTTACCTCCTGGATGATGATAATAATAATAATAATAATAATAATAATAATAATAATAATAATAATAATAATAATAATAATAATAATAATAATAATAATAATAATAATAATAATAATAATAATAATAATAATAATAATAATAATAATAATAATGCATTTGATTTATAAGGCGCCTTTCAGGACACAAAAAAAAGTCCACAAATCGGTGAATGAAAAAATTATAGGATCAAATGAAAACTACTTACTAAAAATGGATGTTTCAAAGTACTAAAAACCAACAAAAAATGCCAAACACTAACAAACATTCAGCGCAGACAATGGGGATGCTGACAAAAAAATTAAAATTAAAATTAAAAATAAATGTAAAATTTTTTTTTCTTCTTTTTTTTATGTCCGGGGCTAGGAGAAAAACATCCGGGGCTAAAGCCCCGGAAGCCCAGGGCTAACGACGCCACTGTCAGACATCACACCTTCTGGAAAAAAAATTTAAAGCAATGAAAAACAAGATTTTATATCTTTAAGTAATGGTAACAATAACAATTATTCTGACCTCGTATTTCAAGACAGGACATGTGTATTAAAAAAACATATTGCTTTTAATTCCTGGTATGTTGAAGTTAAGGTTTAAACTGAAAGCAGCAAAGCTATACAGTACGTTTGGTTTCGAATGGGTGTCACACAACGACACAGAGAAACATGTAAACGCTCACCCTGCCTTCACTGCTGTCTCACTTCTCCCCCCCTCTCTTCTCTTCTCCTCCTCCTCGCTCTTCTCCTTCTCCTATCTCTTCTCATTTTCCTATATCTTCTCCTCATCTTCTAACTCTTCCCCTCCTCTCATTTCTTCTCATCCCTTCTGTTCTTCTCCCCCTCTCTCTTCTCTTCCTCTTCCGCCTCCACTCTCTTATCCTTTTCCTCTTCTTCTCCTCTTCTTTTCTTCTTCTCCTCCTCCTCTCTTCTTCTCCTCCTCCTCTCTTCTTCTCTTTTCTTATCCCCTCTTCCTCTCCTCCTCTCTCTTCTCCCTCTTCCTCCTCATCGTTAATGAATCCGTTGGTTTTGTTCATCGGTCGATTAGACTTAAATACTTGCTAAATGATAAATGAGTTATCGCCAGAAAAATGTCAAGCATTACATTTAAAGAGGTCCTTCCCTCTGCATGTGTGAAACACAATTTTACAGATGTGTCAATGAAATCAACTGATCAAGGAAGTCTGCTTCAAGATGTCTACCATCATCCCTGTACCGAAGAAACCCTCCCCAACATGTCCAAATGACTACAGACCGGTGGCACTCACCTCTGTGGTCATGAAATGTTTCGAGAGGCTGGTCAAGGACCACATTTGTGCCTCCCTCCCCAGTGATATGGACCCTATGCAATTTGAATACAGGACAAACAGGTCCACCGACGACGCGGTCTCCCAGGTACTGCACAGCACCCTCTCGCACCTTGACCGTCAGAAGGGGAGCTATGTGAGACTGTTGTTCATTGACTACAGCTCAGCGTTCAACACTATAGTCCCCACCAGACTGGTGGACAAGCTGATCGAGCTAGGTCTGAGCTCCGCCCTGAGCGCCTGGGTACTGGACTTTCTGAGCGAAAGACCCCAGGCGGTCAGGGTGGGGGGTCAGACCTCCAACACCATCACCCTGAGCATCGGGTCCCCCCAGGGCTGTGTTCTGAGCCCCCTGCTGTACTCACTCTACACACACGATTGTGTGGCCAAGTTCAGCTCCAACTCCATAGTGAAGTTGGCAGACGACACGGTGGTGGTGGGGCTGATCTCGGACAACGACGAGAAGGCCTACCGGGAGGAGGTTGAGGTACTGGAACGCTGGTGCCAGGACAACAGCCTGCTCCTGAACATTGGTAAAACCAAGGAGCTGATCGTGGATTATAGGAGAGGACAGCAGGAGACGCACACACCACTGATGATTAACGGGGCTACCGTGGACAGGGTGAGCAGCTTTAAGTACCTGGGGGTCCACATCTCAGAGGACCTGACATGGTCAACACACATAGACACAGTAGTAAAGAAGGCGAAACAGCGCCTCTACCACCTGAGACAGTTAAGGAAGTTCAGAGTATCGGGGAAGATACTCCAGTCCTTCTACTCAGGAGCTGTAGAGAGCATCCTGACCGGAAACATCACTGCCTGGTATGGAAACAGCACGGCACAGGACAAGAAGGCCCTACAGAGAGTGGTGCGCTCAGCCGAGCGTACCACGGGTATTGCACTACCCCCCCTGCAGGTTCTATACAACAAGAGGTGCAAATCCAGAGCCTGCAGGATAATGAAAGACCCTCACCACCCCAATAACAGCCTGTTTCAGCTGCTGAGGTCAGACAGATGCCTGCGAACCCCAGCTACTAGGACAGAGCGGCTTAGGCTCAGCTTCTTCCCCCAGGCCATCAGAGCCATGAACAATGAACATTGAGTGCTCAGAACATTGAACTATCCACACACAAGCACACATGAACACACACACGACACGCACGCTGTGCACGCTCACACACGAGCAGCCACTTAACACTTTAACATGAGCGGGCACACACTCATGTCGCACACACGCACACTTATGGCCAAAGGAAAGGACACTTTAAATTAGAATAACAGGAACAGTGTATTGCACTACCAAAGCTAACTAGCATGTCCCATATGCTCTGTAAATAACTATGTACAGATACCGAGATGTCACTCCATGTTACCTGTTACCTGTTTACTGCACAATGTTGTTTTTCATTTTTTGATTCTATTATATGTTGTACCACTGTATTGCACATCGTTGCGGGCAAGACCACCCGCATTTCATTGTATACCTGTATGCCGTGACAATTAAAACTCTTGACTTGACTTGACTTGACTTGAAGTCCCTCCTCCTCCTCCTCCTCCTCCTCCTCCTTTGTTGGTGCACACAGTAGAGGCTGATATGAACCTGTTGTCTGGGCTGACAGGACCCATCTCCTGCTCACTGACAGCCTGGCCTCAGGAAGCGTCTATACTTTTACCAACTAACTTGCATTTTTCCGCGATCTGACTGGCCACTGACGTTTCTGGTCATGTGACATGTGCGCCAATCGCGTGACGCCTGTTTCTGCGCCTATTTCCGCCTCTAACAGCCTGCAAACTACCTAACGCCTGTTTCTATCACTGGTTAAGCTTAGGCGACTCTTTCGAAGTTGGTTAAGGTTAGAGTTTGTCTTAGACCACGGCGATAGAACACCAGCCCTGATTCCAAACTCTAACCTTAACCAACTTCGAAAGAGTCGCCTAAGCTTAACCAGTGATATTACTAGACGTTAGGTAGTTTGCAGGCTGTTAGAGGCGGAAATAGGCGCAGCAACAGGCGTCACGCGATTGCCGCACATGTCACATGACCAGAAACGTCAGTGGCCAATCAGGTCGCGGAAAAATGCAAGTTAGTTGATAAAAGTATAGACGCCCTCAGGAAGGATGGAGAAAAAAAGCTGGAGGAGCAAGATGTATGGCTGTGTGTGTGTGTGTGTGTTTGTGTGTGTGTGTGTGTGTGTGTGTGTGTGTGTGTGTGTGTGTGTGTGTGTGTGTGTGTGTGTGTGTGTGTGTGTGTTTGTGTGTGTATAAGTGTGGTTATTGGTTGTTTTGGGGTGTGTGTGTATCTGTGTATGTGTGTGTGTACAGTATAGGTTGGTTGTTGGTTGTTAAAGATCATTCAAGGAAATGGGTCATTGAAACAAAAGGCTGACTTTCCCAGTTCAGTCTGCACTCCTTAAGCATCAGTCAGTCATTTGAGCGCGTCGGACAGGGTCCATAATTCAACCCTGTGATATAAGGTGGTCATATCCCAGCAATGGCCTTAAAGATAAACAGATACCGATGTTTATTTCGCCTCTCTGCCAGAGAAGACCAGCCCACCTTATCGTACAGGACGCAGTGGTGAATACCATATCTATCAGCAGTAATAAAGTGCAGAATGATAGACCGTGTCTAGAGGTTTCAGAGTGGAAGGAGCAGATATCTCCATAATCCAAGACAGATAGAAGAACTGCTTCAACAACATCCTTTCTGCTGATCATTGAAGTTGGTTCTGATGTACAAGAAGCCAATTCGCTGCCATCATTTACTGGCAAGACTATCTATAAAGCATTTAAATGTAAATTTCTCATCAAGCCAGATGCCAAGATATTTGTATTCTGTAACTCCAGTCACAGTCGATATATGCAAATTATTGTAAACAATATCCCTAGCCCTAGAGAATATCATGAATTCTGTTTCGCTTGCATTAAGTACAAGCTTGGGCCAATAAGCACATCTTGCAGAGCATTACATGAGAGTTGCCGGTTCTCACCGGCTAGTTGTACAGAGTCAGCAATACAATAAACAATAGTGTCTGTCATCCACATGAAGATGAACTTGACATTCTTTTAAAACTGATAAATACCGCGGTCAGGTGGCGTAACGGAGATTGCGTCCGTCGCCTGTTCGAATCCAGCTCACAGCTCCGGGGTTGTCACCAGCTTGGCTGGCCGTTCACACTAATACAATTGGCAGTATTAGAGGGTGGGAGAAGCTGGCGGGGTGAGTCCGGGTCGTTGTAAACAGCGACTCCTACAGTTCGGTCGGGGCGCCTGCTAAGCGCGGATAGGACCTGAGTGGGATAGTGTGATCCTTCCACACGCTACGCCCTCTCAGGGAGGATCCGCGCTGCCAGGTGAAAAGAAGCGGTTGATTGGCTGGACGTGTGTCGGAGGAAGCACGTGGTAGCCTCCACTCTCCCAGACCGACTGTGGGGGGTAAGTGCGCAGCGACCAGGAAGGGGATTGGGAATTGGCATAACGACTAACATTGGGATGGGAGAAAAATCGGAGGAAAAAGGAGGGGGAAAAAGATATAAAAAAAAAAAAAAATTATAATACCATTAATATAAATGATAAATACGACGGCCTCCTACTGGTTGTTTACCTTAGAGATTAAGATTGCCTTTCAATGCATTACATTGATTGATTGATTGATTGATTGATTGATTGATTGATTGATTGATTGATTGATTGATTGATTGACAACTTTATTAACAGATTGCAGAATGGGTACAATACAGTACAGCTCAATACAAACAACTGCTAAGAGGATGAAGACCAGAAAAAGACTTTCGTCTTTCGTTTTTACATAAGGGTCCTCCATTTTCAATTCACACACACACACACACACACACACACACACACACACACACACACACACACACACACACACACACACACACACACGGTTAGCAAGGACTGTCCACTTGTGATGATCATCCTGATCTTGCCAGCAGGCATTGAGCTTCCAATCGAACTCATTCAAATGCTACCTCTTGAATTAAAGATAACGTACGTTAACCAGGATGAGTGAATGATAACCAATCCCTCCGCTCCATTATCGTTGCACGCAGTCACAACTACTCTCTCTGAGTGGTTGTCGTGTTGCTCTGCAAATTAGTGTGTGTGTATGTGTGTGTGTGTGTGTGTGTGTGTGTGTGTGTGTGTGTGTGTGTGTGTGTGTGTGTGTGTGTGTGTGAGTTTGATAATAGTTTCTAGTTGTAGGAGTTGGGCTGCTTGAGTTAAATCTTCATTTATTATTTTCTCAACAGCTGCCAGCTGCTGCTGGACTACACACACACACACATGCACACACACACACACACACACACACACACACACACACACACACACACACACAGATGCACACACGCACACACAGGCATCCAAATTCACATGCATATGTAGATGGATCACCTCTCGTTTTGGTGTATTACCTTGGGACAGCTGTTTGTCTGTGTGGCCATTAGTGATTGACACACACAATCACACAAACACACACACACACACACACACACACACACACACACACACACACACACACACACACACACACACACACGCACACACACATACATACAATTAGTGTGAGTTTGATAATTAGTGGATGTTTAATGAACCATCTGGAACACTAGCACATGTAATCATTGGAAAAACACTCTTCAAATCAGAATTGCCAAAAAGGTGATGGCCTTGGCACTGGGAAGGCATGTATTATGTATTTTATTATATATTTTGGTGTCTCAGGTGTGCTGCAATCATCGGCATTGATTTAACATCATGAAGAGAATACACAATGTTTTTTCTTTAGATTCACAAGTTACAATGAGGTTCTTTGGCAGTCGCCATGAAGGGATCATGTAGAACACTCACTCACTCACGCGCTCACTCACTCACTCACTCACTCACTCACTCACTCACTCACTCACTCACTCACTCACTCACTCACTCACTCACTCACTCACTCACTCACTGAGTGGGAAAAGAGAGAGAGGAGGGAGAGGAGAGGGAGAGAAGAGTGAGGAGAGGGAGAGAAGAGAGCAAGGAGGGAGAAGAGAGAGAGGAGAGGGGGGAGTGAGAAATGGAGAGGACAGGGAGAGAAGAGAGTGAGAGGAGGGAGAGGAGAGAGAGGAGAGAGAGGAGGGAGAAGAGGGAGATGAGGGAGAGGATAGGTATAGAGGGAGAGGAGACTGGTATGGTTAGAGAGAAGATTCCATGCCCAGCAATTTGCTGGTTTATATTCCATGCCTGGCTGAAGAATCTGGAAAATCCTCTACTCCATCAACATCTACCACCTGGATGCCCTTGAGCAAGGCAATAAGCCACCTACTCTATTAACTATTACTGGAAAAAAGAGCAGTTTTGATTAACCAACCTTCCCCAGGTGCGTAAACCTATACTATTTTAGAGGAGAACAAGATATAGAGAGGGGAGAGGAGAACAAGAGAGAGAGAGGAGAACAAGAGAGAGAGGAGAACAAGAGAGAGAGGAGAACAAGACTCACTCACTCACTCTGTGTCATTGTCATCGCTTTTTATAAAACGTTTTTGAAAAATGTTTCTTCATAGCTACTGTAGCACTTGACAAGAAATATAACATGAAAGCTACTGTATAAAGGTTATATAGCACTGAAGACTGTCTCCCCTGTAACTACAGAGAGAAAATGGCTTTATTTTGGAGTGCATTCTCTAAACAGCTTCAGTATGTCTCTCTCTCTCTCTCTCTCTCTCTCTCTCTCTCTCTCTCTCTCTCTCTCTCTCTCTCTCTCTCTCTCTCTATTTGCCCATCATGCATTCCATTCGCCTCTTTCTCTCTCCTGTCTCTCTCATCCATTTCTCTATCCAATACCTTTCCTCTCATCCTCCTCCTCCTCTCTCTCTCTCTCTCTCTCTCTCTCTCTCTCTCTCTCTCTCTCTCTCTCTCTCTCTCTCTCTCTCTCTCTCTCTCTCTCTCTCTCTCTAACTCTCTTCTCATCTTTCTCTTCTATTGCTTTTCGTCTCTCATCTCTCCAGCCCATTCATTTTTTAGCAGGTCAAACGTTCTGTTGCGTTTGTGTGTGTGTGCATGTGCATGCGTGCGGGTGTGGGTGTGTCTTTGTGTGGATGTGTCTGTCCTTGTGTTGTGAGTGTTGTGCGTGGTGGGCAGGCCCGGGAGGGGGTTAATATTGTGGCAGCAATATTGATGAAAATTCCTTGAAGGTACAAAATAAAGACGAAGGAGAGGTCTTTATTTGAGACAGAAGAACGGGCAGGCCAGGTGTTTTTTCTTCTTCTGCAATAACCTCCATCTTACTCTCCCTCTCTCTCTCTCTCTCTCTCTCTCTCTCTCTCTCTCTCTCTCTCTCTCTCTCTCTCTCCTGGATTCAATCTTCCATGCAGTAGCAGATGTGGACTTGTAATTATAGCTCCATTAACTCCCCTGTGCGTGTGTGTGTGTGTGTGTGTGTGTGTGTGTGTGTGTGTGTGTGTGTGTGTGTGTGTGTGTGTGTGTGTGTGTGTGTGTGTGTGTGTGTGTGTGTGTGTGTGTGTGTGTGTGTGTGTGTGTGTGTGTGTGTGTGTGTGTGTGTGTGTGTGTGTGTGTGTGTGTGTGTGTGTGTGTGTGTGTGTGTGTGTGTGTGCGTGTGTGCGTGCATGCGCCTGCGGTCGTGCACGTGCGTGCCCATGAAGACACACTCTTCTGACAGACAGAGAAGGGTTAAGAGCAGCTCAGACAAATTAATTATCTCCCTTCACCAGGAGCCATGAGTCACAGAAAGGAACGGCTGCGGTCTATAGAATCTCTCTGTCCCGGGTTCAGCCCCAGACAGACCCTTGTCCCCCTTGTAGCGCAGACATGGGACCAGCCACTTGCATTTCAGCTCCGATTTTCCATTTCCTTTTGTGCATCGTGCAGCTGATTTATAAAACGACTGCGTTTGAATGGAGTCGAGCAACACCCTTTTCATTTATAGATCAAAGTGTGGGAGGAAATTTAATGCATACGAAGGAGCTTCCATTCCTCGTTCTCTAAAACCATTGACATAGAGCAAGGCTTTAATATTTTTGCAAAGCCGCGTGCCACGAGCGAAATGGTCCACAGTAAGTGAGTGTCTTCACCTATAACCTATAGTCTGAACCTCTCGGAAAAGGAGGTAGTTCGGATTAATGGGCAAAGTTAGCCTACTCTGATTTGCACGTTCACGCGTTCCAAGATTCCCTGTCTGATCTAGATTCATACAGTATATCAACAAGGATTTGTGCTGATTATCAACATTTTACATGGGTTTCTCACCTAAGCCTCTCTTCTGCTGGGCTCCACTTCGGTGTTTTCACCCATTAATTATCTCCACCAGGCGGGACGCCAGGGGGATTATGCGCTCGGTTGCATCTGCCAGTGAGTGTGAGTGTGTGAGTCTGCGTCTGTGAAGCACATCTCGCCAACTAACTGGATGCGGATGAAACGTTGCTCGTAGGCTGACGGCAGGCCAGGGATGTGGCTCCTGGGATCAGGGGCGTAGCTGTAGATTCTGGGCCCCATGAAAGAATGTATATTGTGGGCCCCCAACCCATAAATTTGGCCATTTATTTATTGATGAAAACGCATAATATGGTTTTTACCTATACATTCGGATCAGCAGTTCAGGTGGGTGAGCCTAGTAAAGGATGTGGCATTGCATTCATCTTCAATGAATGGACCAATGCAATAGTCTACCAAAGAACCTTGAGTCGCACTAGGCTGGGAACAACCCTGGGTCAAGTGATAGTAAACTGGACTGGATGGACAACACGAGGCCCTCTACAGGAAGGGACAGAGCAGATTGTTCTTTCTGAGAGGGCTCAGGTCTTTTAATGTCTGCAGCAAACTGCTGCACATGTTCTACCAGCCTGTGGTTGCTGGTGCCCTCTTCTTCGCTGTGGTATGCTGGGGGCGCAACACCAACACAGACAAAATAAACAAACTGGTCAAAAAAGCAAGCTCTGTGGTGGGAGCGGACCTGGACAGTTTGGAGGTGGTGGCAGAGGGGAGGACGAGGAAGAAGCTGTATGCTATCGTTAAGAACCCCTGCCACCCCCTCCATGATGAGCTGACCGCACGTTTAGCCACAGACTTATCCCCCCCCCCCCCCCGACATATCACAAAGTGCTTCGGGCAGTCCTTTGTGCCGGTGGCAATCAGGCTCCACAACCAGGCAGGGCCAGGACGGGCCAACTGCCGTGGACTGGAGGAGCTGGGTTGTGGACTGTAACCAATTAATTAAATTATTTAACATCATGATTGGACTTGTTTCTTTTTCTTTTCACCACTTTTAGCTATATTTTAGCCCTATTTGAGCTCTTTTTATCCCTATATATTTGTCCATCTTGTTTTTAACACATACTAATAAGTGTATGTTATGTATTAACTGTTTCCACTAACTGTTTTTAAATTTCTGTTATGCTGTAATGGACATCTGAATCTCCCCTCGGGGATAAATAAAGGTTTTCAATTCAATTCAATAGCAGATCTTCTACCTCAGACACCACTACAGGTGGCTCAGTATCTATGGAATCCTGTGTCGGAGCCTCACGTTGTCCCTGACATTGACTGTCCATAGCTGCTTCCTCCTCATCTGTGCTGCTTTCATGGTCCTCAACTTCTTCTTGTACTGGTACTTCTGCCTCTTCACCTCTGCTCTACTCATTGGCTGCCTTGCTCGAGGGCCCTGGCTCTAGAGTATCCATAGTGCACATAATTTACATAATTTAATAACACAGTACAGCTCGAGCTACAGTATCTCTTAATTGTGGTCAATGGTATTGCAATTACTGGAAGAACTAGAGTAACTAAATGTGAATATTACCTAAAGTTGTATTCAATGCATGGTATTTAAGCATATTTAAAAATCTGTGTGTTAACCCCAAGCCCTGCTGCTTACCTCCCTCTCCTTCAACTGGGAGCTGGCCTGAGGCAAGGGGTACTGATCCTGAAGCCGCATCTGTGCATTAGAGCAGATGTGATTAGCATGTAACATTATACAGGTTAGGTTAGCTAGCCATAGCAAAAGGGCATAGCTGCTGGATACAAATTCACTGGGCTCATCTACACTCATCAAATGTTTGATAGCAACAGGTAGCTAACGTCAGCCACAAAATGTTGGCCAAGCTGTTATGAGCTTCAAAACAAGTTCTGTGAATAAATACCTTTCTTGTGAAAATACTTGGTGACTAGCTGTCGACCTCTTTTATTATTTTCCTCATGCAATGCTGACGTTTTTTCTTTCGTTTCTGAGCTCCTGATTCATGAGCTGTAGAGAGGACATGTTCCTGTCAGTCTGGCTGTTCAAGCTGCAAGCTGCTGGCGCGGTGCTGTGCATGGACTGAACCATCATGCAATGAATGAAGGGAGGGGTGCTCATTCTGTCAAACAGAGTAACAAGCACCTGTTTGTTTCTCTTGTGACGTTTTTCTTTAATACAGGCAATTATACTTTTGAGTCAACTACATTAACTTACTTTAGGATAATAAAACCATATTAATAAAAAGATAATAATAGTGTTCTCTGCCCCCCCCCCCACAGTTCTGGGCCCTTGGAGTCATCCTAACCTACCCCCCCCCCCCCCCCCCAGCTACACCCCTGCCTGGGATATATATTGGATATAATTCATTTCCGTCGTTGTCCATTCATTCATATTCAGTATAAAAAGTTACTACACAGGTTTGCTGCTCAGAGTAGGAGTGTGCAGAGACGTAATTATCTGTATCTGTATTCGGATAGAATACCAGAAGTGGGCGTGGTTTATACTATAAGGTTTTGATAACATTTTTAGTAGAGGCATATTACATTACATTACATTTACATTTAGTCATTTAGCTAACGCTTTTATCCAAAGCGACTTACAAGTTCTGTACGACAAGTCATCAGGAAGGGCACAACTCTATCAGCTGAGTAACAATGTTCATCAAAGTTCATCAAATATTAGCATAGTACATAGTAGATCAGCGGTTCTCAAACTACGGATCGCGACCCAAAGTGGGGTTGTGGGTAGGTGCGACAGTGGGGTCCCGCATGCGTGTTGCTTAATGACAGCCCTACAGTGCAAGAATGTGACAATTTGACCATGTGACCGCGGCAACGCGGGAGAGCGGCAGTGCGGAAATAGGCTGTCTCTAAGACAAACTCTAACCTTAACCAGCTCCTTAACAGCGCCTAAACTTAACCGTTCTAACCTTAACCAACTCCGAAACAATGCCTAACCTTAACCTTAACCTTAACCATGCCTAACCTTAACCATAGAAAGAATATTGCCATTCTCTAAGACAAACTCTAACCTTAACCAGCTCCTTAACAGCGCCTAAACTTAACCGTTCTAACCTTAACCAACTCCGAAACAATGCCTAACCTTAACCTTAACCTTAACCATGCCTAACCTTAACCATAGAAAGAATATTGCCATTCTCTAAGACAAACTCTAACCTTAACCAGCTCCTTAACAGCGCCTAAACTTAACCGTTCTAACCTTAACCAACTCCGAAACAATGCCTAACCTTAACCTTAACCTTAACCATGCCTAACCTTAACCGGCGAAAGAATACATGTTAAAAAAAAAATCACGTTAAAAAAAAAAATTTGATGGGATTCGAACTCGTCAACAACGGACCGCAGGACCGCAGGACCGCTGCTCTGCCAGGTGAGCTGAAGCGCCGAATGAAAATCATGGCGGATTACTAGGGCGGTTGCATAATTCCGCTCGCGCTCTGCCGCTCCGCTCGCTCTGCCGCTCCGCTCTGCGGTTGCCGCGCCTGCCGCGGGGCATGGCGCAGCCAATCAGGGAAAACGCGGAAGCAAAAGCAGCACTGTAGGGCTGTCATTAAGCAATAGGCGTCCCGCATTGACAAGTAAAAAATATATATATATATATATTATTATTATATTTTTTTTGATAATGTTCTGGCAACATATTTTGGCTAAATATGCCTCGTTTTATAAATGTGTATTGATAACATAGTGCTGTAGTTAAAGGCCAACCTCCAGCTTAAACCCTACTGATCAATTATGGGTAGTTTACATCATTGGTATATCATTTCATTATTTATTTTTTTCCATTTGACACCGGAAATGCCACTCTGAAAGAGTTAAAAAGGTCCATGCACGAATAAAAAGCTCAAAAAAGCTTATCAAACGCCGACGTCACAACAGGACACAGGTGCATATTAATGAGCCGAATCTAATGTTGCTTTTCCACTAAAATAAAGTACTCAGTTTGTCTCCGTGTGGGGAGGCGGGGCTGCTGGTGATCAGCATGAGAGCTCCAGAAATGTCACGTGAAAAACTGCAGACCACTGATTGGTCAGAAGAGAGACGCATCACTGTCTGGAGAGTCTGAACGAAAACAGAACGCCGCCATCTTTAATGTCTCGCGTAGGATGTCTTATGTATGTTTGCAGCACGAAACAAGTGCAATAAAAAAGGATACAGTCACTGTGTATTCTGCCTCATTTATTGATGAAACAAAACCGACATCAACACAATTTGCCACCGAGCGGAGAGTTTAGTCTGACAAAAAGATCGCTGATTAGTTACGCTTGTTGTTGGGGTTAGGGACGAGTGGTAACGTTAGTTAGCCTAATGCTAACGTTAGCAGATAGACACGAGAGGCTAGGTAACGTTAAAGCTTGTAGAATAGACACAATGAGGTAACGTTAGCGTTAGCATAATAGACACAACGAGAGTCTGGTTAATGTTGTTATTGATTGAATGAAAACTGTGTTTTACTCTGGCTTGCCAAGCTCATCATAGCCCCTTTCGTGACTGATGCACCGAGTGAATCCACAGTCACTTGCTCCTTAATAGGAAACCAACCTAGATTTACCATGAAGGACTGGTTCTGGCCGAACCGTTCGTTATACAAGTATCACAGAGACATTTCAAATGTACTCACAGTTGCACGAGGGTTTCGGACAGAGATACGGGATGGTTTGAAAGCTCTGCGTTGCTAATAAACATTTTAAATATTTTTTATAAACTGCTCAAAACGGCATTATTTATATTATATATACTGCCTGGTGTGATCACAGCGCATGCGCATCATGCACCCAACGCCGGAAATAATGCTCCGCCTCCTTGCTACTGCCTGTGACTCACAGAGCCCCCTGGTGACCAACACCTGTTGTGACGACATTACACGCGCACGTTATGAACCATTGATTAAAATATGCACGTGCGTGGTGATTGTGTTGGGCAGACAAAACGTTTTGATAAAAACGCTAAAACTGGGTCAATTTCAATACTTTTTTTTCCAATTCTTCATGAAAGTCACTGTTGGCCTAGTCCACATTGTTTATTGAACAAAAATACAACGTGGAGGTTGACCTTTAAAGGTTCTAATAAATATGCATGATCAAGTTCAACAACGTGTGCTTTTATTTTGATATTCCTTAATTCCACGTTGAAATTACGCGTGGATTAGCGGAGATTGCGCTCGTCACCAATGCAAGAGGCTGCGGTCTCGACTCCCGGAGTCAGCATTGCCTTGGCTTGGGCTGATCGCTATATTAACTCGTTTGGCTGGGTTAGGGGGAGGGCAGCCGTGGGTGGGAAACTGGCGTTGTGGACAGCGACGCCTACAGGTCAGGTCTGGGCGCTTGCTCAGCGGAGGCAGGACTTGAGGAAGGCAGCGTGACCTCCCACGCGTTACACTTCACCAATGAGAGCCCTCGCTGCCAGGTGAGAAGAGAGCCACTGGCTGTCACCGCACGTGTCGGAGGAAGCGTGCGGATACTTCAGGGTTCCCTTGTACCAGTAGGAGAACATGCGCACAACAACCAGCTAGGGGAGGGGGGGAATTGGCACAACGACTAAAATTGGGACGGGGAGAAAAATCTGAGAAAGAGAGATAAAAAAATTTAATTAAAAATTACCCGATACATTAAGTGTGGGGTCGCCAAAAAAAAACTAAATAAAATGGGGTTCCGATATTATCGGCCTACCGATATTATCGGCCGATATTGGCATACAAATGTGATATCGGAATATATCGGTATCGGTTTTCAAGAAAAATTCATTATTATATATATATATATATATATATATTTTTTACATTTATTTAAGCTTTATTTACCCAGGCAAGCAAGTAAGAACAAATTATTATTTTATTTATTGTCAAAGTATGCATAATGTTGTGTTAATTACACGACAAGAGATATGTAATGTTAATTACCTGAAATTATTCAGTTTTTTGGGGGGGGAAACCCTGCATATATCGGTATCGGTTGATATTTGTATCGGAAATTAAGAGTTGGACAATATCGGTATATCGGTATCGGTAAAAAAGCCAATATCGAGCATCCCTAGGTTGTGGTATAAAAAACGTTGAGAACCCCTGTCTAAGTAGATAGTAGACCCAGTAGCATTGCACATAATAGTAAAAGACAGTAAGACATTTTATTTTTATTTTATGCTTGGGAACCACTGGTCTACTCAGTTGCCTCTTCTCTGAGTCAAGCTGACTCTTTCGACAGCTGCATTGAATATAGATGGGAGGCCGAGTCTGTCTAAAGTGAACTTGATTGATCCATGTTGGCAGACTACACAATTCTTTGTGTGTGATATCTAGTTATTATGTTGAGTCAAAATACGTTTGTTGGCCAGCCGTCTGTTGGTCATCGGTGTTCGTAATCTTACATTTAAATTAAATGTTTGCTCATGCATATCTTTGGACACCTCTAGCTGATAAACCAATCAGGATACAGAAACGGGATTTCGGGACCCCAAAATTGTCAACAAGAACAACGGAGAATGGATCTGACTGGAACGCTAGCTGATTATACACAACATGAGACAGTAAATACTATTGTAATAAAACGTTCAAAACTATGTTCAATTTCTGTATTGTTTTGTTACTATATAAGATTGTATTTCGCACTGTATTAACCATAACGACATCACAGATGAGCTTTAGATGGTTAACGTGATATTAACGCTATCTATCCGACGGTCCGACCTAAATACTATTGTAATAAAACGTTCAAAACTATGTTCAACTTGTGTTTTGTTTCTTACTATAAGATTGTATTTCGCAAGCCATACCGACGTCAGGTGAGCTTGCTATCCATTAGATGGATAACGTGATATTAACGTTAGATCTAACCGACCACAATTTGATTCGAAATGTATTACATACCTCACTTTGTTGGTCTCTCTCTGGTCTGCATCCCCTTAACAATTGTGTGTATTGAGCTGTACTGTATTGTACCCATTCTGCAATCTGTTAACCGTTTTCAATCAATGTCAGACGTCTATAAAAAAAACGATTGAATTGCTCAGAATTTAAAATTATGTCCCCAATAGGACATAATAATATTAATATTATTCCCCAGTATGACACAATAAACACAGAATGAATGCTACCAAAGAGAATGCTATATGCAATTTGTGTATAAAGTGTGTATTAATCCTGTAACATGAGTCAAGGTCAGATCTAGCCTGGCATAGAGAACAGAATGTTGATTTTTTTGATGTTCAAGTTTCTTTATTAGTTGTCATACAGAAGTACAGAATACTTTTATATAAAATGCTTCTTTCTGTTTTGCTCCAGAGATTGTGCTAGATAAAAATAGATAAGTATAAAATAGAAGTCAAGTACGTAGACAAGTGTTCAATATATACATACAATGTACAATGCAGAGTAGAAAAGTAACTGAGTTACAATACAATATACTATACAGTACAATGCAGAAATGGGATGAGGTACAATTTACAGTAAGGTGTAATGAGGTATGGGTTGTAGTGCAAATTCTTTGCCAATAAATATAAAGTGTGTTTAGGTGTTCTAAAGTGGGTGCTGCAGTGAGTTGTTTGTTTAAAGTGAGTGTGTGCGTGTGGATGTGTGTGCTGTGAGTGCATTTGATGGTTGTTACATAGTGTTATTGTCATTTGTATGTGTGTAATGTGTAACTAGTACAGTGAGAAGGCATTTGGCGATTTCTTTAAACAACGTCTCCTAACAGATGAGGTGGACTTCCATGCTCCTGTAAAAAAGATGAAACTCAAAACCTTCAAGGACACAGCAACATCAAGTGTTACCAAGGTGAGAGGCAAGGAGATGGCCCTGAAAGCAGGCCGAGACCTCTTCGCCAGGCTTATAGTGGTGGGAACAGTCAGGAAGATTGAGATCGGGGAAATGTTAGTCTACAGTCTGGGACCCTTCCCTGCAGCCATAGCGAACATGGATGGCTCTATGGTGAAAACTGATAAAGCCAAGTTAATGCACTTTCTCGAGGGATCAGTAAATCCACCCGCCACAGTTGAAGTCCCTGATGGCACAGGGGTGGAGGTGTTACCACTACAAACACTGTTCTCAATACAGGAGGAAGCAGACACCCGACTATTGCTTCACTGTGCTCATGCCTCTCAATACAGTTCCCATGTGGTGATCAGCAGTCCAGAGATTTTCACTGTTTTTTTCTTCTTTTTTTCATATATTTTATTTCTTTTTTGGAAGATAGGCACAGGTACAGGCATACAATGCACATTGTTGGTTCCAGCTATCTATTGTTTGATAGTTTGCACCATTTAATCTAGCTGTAGAAAGCTCCATTGTTACAACATCAGCTAATAACTGTTTCCAGTGATTAAAGGGCAGAGAATGTGGAGCTTGCCATCAAAGCGCCAATTTTTTTTTCAGCAGTACTTCCTGCCAGCCAAAATCATCTCTGAACAATACTTAAAGCTAAAGAATCATCATCATTAAGGAGCAGTAATTTGGGACAACAGGGAATATGTTTTTGTAATACATGTTACTGTTAAAATAAATAAGATAAGATATTCCTTTATTGATCCCCTTGGGGAAATTCAGGCATCATAGCAGCATGGGGGGGAGGGGGGGGGGTACAGGTAGTAAAACAACACAGTATACAGGTAGTAAAAAACAACACAGGCAGTGTAAACAATTTGATCAATATGGTCAATATAATTTACTATCTGACTAGCTGAGGAATATTCACATTATTCACAGTGTCACATAAGGTGCAGTATGCATGAGGTAGTGTTATAATTTACTATCTACTGAGAATAACATGTTATTTTCACACTTGTTATTGTGTTATAAATGTTGATTGATTGATTGATTGATTGAAAACGTTATTAACAGATTGCAGAATGGGTACAGTACAGTACAGCTCAATACACACAATTGTTAATGGGATGCAGACCAGAGAAAGACTTTCATCTTGTTTACATCAGGGTCCCCTATTTTCAATTCATCATAACATATTACATACATGACATACAGATAGACAGTAAACAACAGCACAGGGACCATCCAATATCAAACTATTGTTAATTGTTATATTGGAAGAGTATATTTATGAGACAGTATATTTTGTACATATGTAACGGTTGTGACAACGTCGAATTTCTAACGTCACAGGCAACAACACAGACCGCTATTACCATAGTGTAACACACAGCAAGAATGTGAAACAAGTTACTATTATTAGTATTGGGTTAGAGTTGTTTGATTTACACTAACGTAATGTTAGATTGCTATCTGAGAAAGTTAAAATGCTAACGTAACGTTAGTCTTTGTGAGCTGGCTACAACATTTTCCAATGTGTAATCGGACGTCAAAACGGACTGCATATAAACTGCTGATGACTCATAACTTCCTATCACGTTTGAATAATGCTGTAAAGTTAAGTAAAAATGCATTTCAATAGTAATAGTAATGAATTGAGAGCTTACCGAATGCAGAGCTATCCAGTCTTGTCAACAGACGAGTAGCAATATTTACTTCCTGGTTCCAGGGCTTGAAGAATGTCATTGGGAGAAATCAAGTCACCTGACGTTGTAACGCGTTTTGATTGGTTCCGCAGCAACGCCCCTTTTCACAAACGTAGGTAGTTTTTATCTTATCAACACATTAATTTTCATAAAGATATGACCCAAAAACCGTTGCCAACAAACGGAAATGTGTTATTATAGTATATTATGTAGTTCATATTACAATAACTATACTCTGTAAAACCAGATCAATCATTTCATTAACGGAAGCCTCTAGAGACCTTCGGCCCACCGTCTAATAGTCTAAAGTTGGTTCTAAGAACACCGAATCCATGTTCTTCTCCAGAGCTCGCTCCCAGATCTCAGATGATGTTGGCATCCATACCTCAGGAGGGGACTCAATTGTGGATGACGTTCTTTCTTTTCTTTTCTTTATTATTGACATGCATCCTGCCTCCTCGACACTTCTCTGTCTAGACAGAAGTTCTCTACGTTTTATATCCAACTCATCACTGTGTACTTTAGACTTTGGCCTTGTGGTGTTCATTAAGCCGAAGGAGATGGCAGCGTTGGTATATTTTTATTTACAAAGCATGTGCCTGTCTGTGTAATCTTCTATCACTCACCACCAGCTGTGTTCGCTAAACTAGATGGCTGCGCTACCAGGTACCAAAATGTGTAACTGAAGAGTGCAATTACTATCCATAAGCTGTATTTCTGTATTGTTGTCCATGCTCTATTACTTGAATTCTTTTAATTTTCCCTTGTCTGACATCATTTGCAGTTTAAAAAAGGTAATAAATCACGATATCGCAATATATTGCAAAATCCCAATACTATCGTAATGTTACTTAATATGTAACATGATAATATGTGTCGCGGGGCCTCTGTTTATTCCCACCTCTAATATGTTAAAAACAAGTTCCAAGCATGAGGGAGCTTACGTTTCAACAAACAAATGAACTGATACATACAACACTATATAAGTATTTTAGATTATTATATGTTTATAAAACATCCCCCAATGTGTGTGTCAGTAGTGGCTGGTGAGTTCAAAAATTGGGGAGGACGGGAGATAATAAAGAAGTACAGACACACAGTGTGGTTATGAAGACAGCAGACAGACACTACAGTTAAGGACAACAGGCACTAGTAATAAATACCTTGGAGTAACTCTTGACACACACCTCACTTACACACATCACAACAATAGCTTAGTCAAAAACTATTTGTTTACAGCAAGATCAGACCATTTCTCATCCTCACTGTTTCAAACACATCTGTGTCCCCGCACAGCGGTTTGTGCCAGATGTCTGCATTTTAATTTTCCATAGTTATATAGTGATGAGAGCACTAACTATAATCATAGTGAGATACTGGTGAGAGCACTAACTTACACACAGTCCTCATATCCCTTACACACACACACACAATCCTCATATCCCTCCTAGTTACACAGTCCTCATATCCCTCCTAGTTACACATACACACAATCAGGGGCGGAGCTTCCTACAGGCGATATAGGTGGTTGCCTAGGGCAGAGGGGGGCTCCAAAATAAAAAAATAAAAAAGTATTATTATTATTTAAATTTTTTTGTAATTCTTTTTGCTCTGTGCAGTTTTGGCGCCCCCCTCTATATCTGCAACCATTATTTTTACATAAAAGAAATTCTAACATAAGGTAAAATGAGCCAAAAATCTAAAACGGTCGGTCGGTCTGAGCCTCAGCTTTAGGTGTTCACAGTCAGAACATGCTAGAGCGCTGTGCATTGATGGGTATCGGTCAAGTGTTTATAGAATTGAGCGTTGAGGAAAGAAAGACTAACGTTAGAGAACTATGAAGAGGCAAAAGCCATCCGGCCATCCAGTATAAAAAGAGAAGAAAAGAAGAAGACGAGAAACGTGCCAAGGTGAAAGGTATGCAATTTCGTACAACTTCCAAGACCTGCCACACCAAGAGCTGATGAAGCAAGCAGTACACACCTTAAACCATGGAGGGCAATCTGATTTGGATGGGAAGGAGCTGGCTCAGGAGTTGGAAAATTTGATGTGATTGATGACTTTGCAGCGAGGAAGGCCAGAAGGATTGCACTGTAAATGGAAACCAGTAGGAGCTACAGGCTAACCTTGAAGTGTGATGATACTGTAGGGAGTGGAATGTAAATAGTTCTTTAGACAAAGTGAATTTGTAATTTTTATTTATTTGTTTGTTTATTTAGCATATTATATTTTGATTATATATGTGTAACATATTTTACAATACATAATTTTCTTTTAAAGCAAATGTGCACGTTATTTTATTGTTTGTTATTGTTATTATTATTATTATTATTATTATTATTATTATTATTATTATTATTATTATTATTATTATTATTATTGATTGTTAGCTAAGTTGTTTGTTTTAATTCTTTAGTGTGCACTTTACATTTCTTCTTAATTTTCTTTGAAAGCAAATTTGCACATTATTTTATTGTTTGTTATTGTTATTATTATTATTGTGTGTTAGCTAAGTTGTTTATTTGTTTTAATTCTTTAGTGTGCACTTTACATTTATTCTTAGCTCTTGTTCTTGCTTGTAAAAAATAAAGGTGCAGTACTTTACTGTATAACTGTTAACCCTTGCACTATCACACAACCGACGGTTGTGAAAGGGTTAACCTTCTGTGTATTGTCGCAGTGAAAAGGGTTAACCGGTTGGTCGCGCGGCGATGTTTTGATTTTGGGGGGGGGGGGGGGGGGGGGCGCAGTGGTGAACCTTGCCTAGGGCGCCAAATGTGCTAGGTCCGCCCCTGCACACAGTCCTCATATCCCTCCTAGTTACACACACACACAATCCTCATATCCCTCCTAGTGACACGCACACACAATCCTCATATCCCTCCTAGTTACACAGTCCTCATATCCCTCCTAGTTACACACAGTCCTCATATCCCTCCTAGTTACACACACACAGTCCTCATATCCCTCCTAGTTACACACAGTCCACATATCTCTCCTAGTTACACACACACAGTCCTCATATCTCTCCTAGTTACACACAGTCCTCATATCCCTCCTTGTTACACAGCACTGTATCTCTCTCAACCAAAGCTCTACTAGTACAACCAGCTGATATAGATGATGTCTGCTCTACAGTAACTAACTCAAGAATCAAGAGGTTTATTTGTAACATACATACCAGGGCATACAGTGAAATGCGGGACACATACACACAGTTGCGAGAGTGAGAGCAGTACATCACCAGTTATCAAGTGTATACTTCATAGACAGTCACATTAGCTACCGGTTGTGCGGCTAGCTAATGTTAGATCGAGAGGAGAGACTTATTTTGCACTTACCTATAAACGCATGACATATCCCCTCCACGAAATCCACTTGAGAACAGCTGTGTAACAAAGTCCAATAGGCCCTTGTTCATTAGATCCAAAGCATCAATTGCTTTTCCTCGACTCTAACGCTAGTTTAGCAGCTAATGGCTAATGGCTACTAACAGCTGATTTTGTAAACAAAGCAGAACGAGCCTGCCTGGCTGCCTGCATTCATTCATTCACATCCTCCCCCGCGAGGACAGCTGAGCCATGAGACAAAGTCTCTAAACAGGATGACTTTACACAAAGTAATCTTACCTTTATAGATACTAAAACTGTTCGCTTTTATAATAAACATGTTCTTAAAACTCAAATTCATTCAATCTATAAAAAAAAGAAAAAGATGAAAAAAAGAAAAGAAAGTCTCAGGCAGTTTGCCGACGGGCCGAGTTCTGGTCGATATCGCTGTGCGTCTCTGATGGGATCTTAAGTTTGTGTGGCACGGCGTGAATGCCAATCAATCTCGTGCGCTCCACCTCACTACGCACTTTTTTAAACTCAAATAGCCTATTTTGATTGGATAATTATATTCTTAAGCCCAACCCGTGCAACTATTTTAGCAGTAAGTGATTGACAGCTGGCCATTACTGTAGTCAGGTCAGAGAGCTCAGAGCTGTCACTTGGACATTTTGGAGAAAAAAAATTCACTGCCATTGTTTTTGTTCAAATTCACTGGCATTGTTCACAGAGGAAAACATTTCTAATAAAAAAAAATTATAATAATAATAAAAAAAAATATATATATATATGTATATTAATAATAATATATATATTTTTGTCTGTATATTACTAGTGAAGTACTGCCTCACTAGTTGTCATGCAATAACCTCCACTGGTAGTTAGGTAATACATTTAAAAATTACGGTGACTATGGATAGTACATTTTTTTTATTTTATTAAGTTTTTCACAACAACATGGATGCATGTACTCTGCCAGCATGTTTAATATCCATATATTATAGCTTTTATACGGAATGTACATGTACTAAAGGTTAAAATACAAAGACACTGTACTACAAAAGTAGAATGTACAAAGGCAGTAGTATTAAAAATCCCACCCCTAAATACTACTCACTAAATATCCCGACATCAGAGAGCTGTGCAAATATTGTGAAATACTTGCTTTTATATATTCTCATTCTTGACATGGACTGCACTTTTTTACTAAGATTGTATTAAACTTTATTTAAAAAAAAAAAATAATAACAATAACAATTATTATATATATATTTTTTTATAAGCTCATAAAATATATTTGGGTCGCACATAAATCAGCAGGGTCGGTCGGCAACCGGAACCAAACAATTTTTTGTGTTAGGCCTAACGACGGGTGTCCCATTTCCTAGATAAAGATTTCAACCCCTTCCCCTTGTAGCTCGGTTCAGAAGTGCCACTACCCAGTCAAGGGCACTCGAATACTCGGGGTAGGACCAAGGCAAGGGAATTGGGATTGGCCCTTCAGTCACCATGGAGAATGTACAGTAGATGTGGCTCCGTCCCCGACCACCAAGAACCTAGTTGTGGTACTTGATGACCGGCTGGACTTCTCTGCTCACATTGCTTCAACAACCAGAACCTGCCTCAACAACCAGAACCTGCAACCAGAACCTTCCTGAGCAATATGAGAAGGATCCGCCCCTTCCTGAAAAAATAAGCCACCCAACTCCTCCTGCAATCAACAGCAGTGGCGTTGCGCAATATGTCGGGGCCCCCCCGCAGGTCAGACCATGAGGCCCCGCCCACTCCCCTAAATCAATAATAAAGTGAGAAGATATTGCTTTTTTGCTCCGCGTGGGCGCAAATTCGAGACACATATTCGGTTGCAAAAAGGTGTACCACGATCTCCCCTATGGTCGTGAATATTTTCACGCGGATCGGAATCATGGCGCGCCCGTGGGACACTTTTCCGTTTCGGCGAGTTTATTCCACGCTTTCGGCTTTCCTTTTCTAAGCATTTTCGGGGCTACATGTGAATGAGTAAAAGTTGCGGGACGCCCAGATGTACCCACGGTAGAAAGCTTGCATGGAGCCCATAATAGGCTCACTTAATACAGCGTTTTTAAAATCACACGGAATTTTCAGGGTTGCGAGCCGACCTTTTCCCCTCGTTTTCGATGATGGAAGTGATTTAGGAAAAGCTTCGGCAGGCCGAGAGGTACTTACTTACTTACGCCTGCTACCCCTTCTGGGGCATAGGCCGTCAACAAGTGATCTCCAAGCATCTCTGTCTTGAGCTGTTCTCTCCAGTTGGTTCCAGGTCATCTTCATGGTCTTGGTGTCTGCCTCCAGGTCTCTGCGCCAGGTGTTTCTCGGGCGGCCCCTTTTCCGCTTGCCCTGCGGGTTCCATGTTAGGGCTTGTCTGGTGATGGTACTTGCGGGCTTTCGCAGGGTGTGGCCTATCCAGCGCCATCTGCGTTTCTTAATTTCTTCTTCTTAGCACACATAATAGCACAACTGAGGACATTTTACCTTTACTCTTAACACCCTTCCTATGCTTCCTAACATCCTTCCTATGCTTCCTAACATCCTTCCTATGCTTCCTAACATCCTTCCTATGCTTCCTAACATCCTTCCTATGCTTCCTAACATCCTTCCTATGCTTCCTAACATCCTTCCTATGCTTCCTATCACCCTTCCTATGCTTCCTAACATCCTTCCTATGCTTCCTATCACCCTTCCTATGCTTCCTAACACCCTTCCTATGCTTCCTAACATAGTTTAAATGTCACTCGGAGACCACACACCCCAGTTATGTGGACAAGCCCCTTGTTATGTGAGCATATTGAATCGCCAAGTGTAAGAAACCACTCATACTCCCTGCTGCTATCGATTTGCAAGTGCCCTGAACATTCAAAGCTACCCCCCTGTCAAACAGCACTGTTGTTGTTTGATGTATCAATAACACCTCAAATTACATGAAATAGCAGCTTGTCGAAAAAAATTAAGAGAAATGTTTGCACTTCAGGTGAATGAGGCCACCGACAGTAACGAGGACTGTCTGTTAATAGCATTAGATACATTGCTGCAGAGGATTTGAGCGAGGATTTGCTATTTTGTATCACCGATCTGAAATGGAAGAACTGTGTGGGGATCTGCCCAGGCGATGGCAGGGAAACAACAGGGAGGGCTACAGGTCCTCATCAAACGCATTGCTTCGAATGAATAATTCAGAGAGAGGCACTCATGTCACAGCAGTTAAGCCCAGAGTTTAATGGTGTTTTGTCTGATGTGATCAACGCCGTCAATCACATCAAATCAAGACCACTGAAGGCTCGCCTTTTCCCCACGTTGTGCAAGGAGATTGGCTCCGAGTACACTGCTGTGCTGCTTCACAGCAAGTCCTAATGGCTCTTGTCCAGGGTGCTAGCGCTGAAAGATGAAATAAGAATCTTCTCGGAGGAAGGAAGGGAACTTACGGAAGCGTATTGCTGCCACACCAGAAACAGACAAAAAAATCTGTATCACGTTATAACATAAAGGTTTCACGTTATTACATAAAGGTTTCACGTTATAACATAAAGGTTTCACGTTATAACATAAAGGTTTCACATTTATGTTAAAACCTTTGTTATAACGTGAAACCTTTATGATATAACGTGATACGGATATTTTTTTTTTGTTTCTGGTGTGGCAGCAATGTGAAACCTTTATGTTATAACGTGAAACCTTTATGTTATAACAAGAAGTTATCACATTATAACGTGAAACATTTTATGTTAAAACAAGAAGTTATCACATTATAACGTGAAACCTTTATGTTATACCGTGATACGAATATTCTTTTTTTTCTGGTGTGGCAGCAATACGCTTCCGTAGGAACTAACTTGCCAGCAAGTGTAATGATGAAGACCTAGGTGACGTGTTTGAGAAGCTCAATGAATCAAATCTGCAGTCGCAGGGCAACAACACACACCTTCCACATCTGGCTGACAGGATACAATCATTCACACTGGACATGTGGGGGATATAGACTCATTTGAGCATCGGAAGGCATTCATTGAGACCACTGAGCTGCTGAACACAGTGATTCCTGGTGTGACAGATCACATCTCAGGCCTGAAAACACTTCCAGAAATACTTCTCCAAATCAGAGATCCATTTATTCCACCACCTGCCAGGTTCGGCACTGAGGAAAGGAACATTACATCAAAATAACTTGAGAGTCGATCACAAGACTATAGTTTACACCCAATACCTTGGCTGGGTTTTGGACTGGAGTGGAGAAGGACTCTCATTGGTCAGAGAGATGTGGGCATACTGCTGCCTTTTCTGCTGTTACCTCCATCAACAGAAAGACAGATCAACGCTGGACATTGAGAATTAATTGAGAGTGCATGCCAATCTCAAAACAACATCCCCATTTTGAGAAGATTTGCAAGGGAAAGCAAGCACACACAAGTCACTGATAGGAATGTGTGGAATAGGAACATTGATGTGATTATTTGCAACGCGAAGTAGAAAGGAGTTGTGTTTTTGCTGGGTTAATAGAATAGAAATACTTTTATTATCCCGAGGGAAATTTGACACTGCAAATCGCTCAACATTAAACATTTAGACAGAACAGGTCACAAATAAGAATAACAAAACAAATCAAATTGCCTAAATAAAAAATAAAATAGAATAAAAATGGAATAAAATATACAGTAAATAAATACAGTAAAAACAGTAAAAATATACTGAGCTCTACAGTAGGTGTAATATTGCACAGTGCTGTTTCAAAAGTAAGAGTCCAGGAAGATGGTAACTGTCACTCTGTGCTCAGTGATGCAGTGAGGCACAGTGATGCATTGTATAGTCTGATGGCTGTTGGAATGAAGGACTTCCTGTGCCGTTCAGTGCTGCATTTAGGTAGTGTGAGCCTAGCACTGAACATGCTCCTCCTGTCAGCCAAGTCTGTGTATAGTGGGTGGGAGGGGTTTTCCCTGATGGCATGGAGCTTAGCAAGGCTCCTCCTCTCCGCCACCCTCACTAGGGAGTCCAGCTCCACCCCAACCACGCTACTGGCCTTCCTGACCAGCTTATCCAGCCTGTGTGTGTCCCCAGCTCTCAGTCCGCTGCCCCAGCAGGTCACAGCGTACAAGAAGGCGCCCGCCACCACCGACTCATATAACATCCTCAACATCCTTGTACAGACATTGAAGGATCTCAGCCTTCTGAGGAAGTAGAGTCGGCTCTGGCCCTTCTTGTACAGTGCCTCTGCATGTTTTGACCCCTACAGTTTGTTGTCGATGTGCACACCGAGGTATTTGTACTCCTCAGCCATGTCCACATCGACTCCCCTGATGGAAACGGGGGTCACAGGTGCACTTCTCCTCCTCCCCAGCTCCACCACCAGTTCCCTGGTCTTCGCCACATTTAGGTGCAGGTGGTTTTTATCGCACTATGTGACGAAGTCCACTATCAGTTCCCGGTATTCCCTCTCGTCACCGTCCTTTATACATCCCACTATCGCAGAACACTTCTGAAGGTGGCAGGACTCTGACCGATAGTGGAAGTCGTTGGTATGTAGACGGTGAAGAGGAAGGGAGAGAGGACTGTCCCCTGCGGGGCCCCGGTGTTGCTGACCAGTCTGTCTGACACACACCTCCGTAGGCGCATGTACTGTGGTCTGCCCGTCAGATAGTCAACAACCCAGGACACCAGGGGGGCTGTACCTGCATCGCCTCCAACTTCTCACCCAGCAGCCCAGGCCTTATGGCAGGGGTCGGTAATAGGCGGCCCGCGGGCCGAAATTGGCCCGCCAGCAATAATATCTGGGCCCTCAGAGTGTGTTTTTTTTTTCTTTTTTTTTTACCAACTAGGCTAGGCTATATGTTAGCTATAACGTCCAAATAGAGAAACTACCACCACCTAAAGAATGCTTATTATACTTTGTTTTATCCATGTTGAGAGTGAATAACAGGTAGGCAGCGAGGTACAATGTAGCGCTTGCTCAACATGAAAAAAGTCGGTGGACAGCGCCTGGTGCTGAAATAACAAACAAGCAGTGTGGTGTGAAATTAAAACACCAGGGCCCTGTTTCTCGTACCTGGTTCAACTAAGTCGATCAAGATGTCATTATCCAGATTCAGTTAACCCGATGTTTGAAGCCGGGATTTTCCTGTTCCTCGAAGGTGGATTCAGTCTCGTTAACTCGATTCAGACTTGAGACCCAGGCAAAGTGCGCGTGGCCGCTTCAGGTGAAAAGCCAGCACGTATCGATGGCAGAGATCCTGATTCTCTAACGGCATTGATTGATTAATTGATTTAAAACTTTATTGACAGATTGCAATACGGCTCAATCGCCTCGCCGACAAGTTAAATGCGTTATCTATAGGCTAATTTTAAGTCCCTCATTACCTCAATCAATCAGATTATATTTCTTTAAACTTGCCTGCTGGATTGAATAATCAAATGAGATCTTGCTAGCGAAAATAATTAGTTAAAGTGTTATACAGAATTACGATACGGCTCTCTTACCCATTGATTGATGTATAGTCGATCTTTAACTTATCTCCACTGTGGTCTAACGGGTTGTTCTTTTGACTTTCACGCAGACGACCGGGGTTCGAAACCCTAGTCTTTTCCTTCTTTTTGCAATATAGGAATAATTCAATTTGGTGCACGTTGAGAGCTATATAAAGAATGACATCCTCAATGCATGTAGATTTATAATATTTTAACTTAAAACCAGGCTACTTTGGCGTATAATCATTAATATTATATTAAAAAAAATTATATTGGAAACACGGGGTTTCAAACACCGGTCACTGGGTTGGCAGGCTTGAGCACTACCGCTGCGCCACTGTGCCAGATGGGATAAATTCATTGTTTATACATTAATGAACGAGAGACCCGTGTTTAGAATATTCTTTATTTTGAATTAAGTTTTATTTCTTTATCCTCATTCATTAATGTGACGTCAACGGCTCATTCAATTTCTCAAATCCGTCAAACAGCGCATCTCATCAGACATCTTAATCCCAGTTACAATTAAAATAACCACGTCATAATGTGTACATCGCACCGAGCGAGCGCCACGGTATATATAACGTGCATTATTTAGGACAAAGTGAATTTAGTATCAGCATTTTGGGTCTATTTTACATTTCAAAAGCCCCCTCTGGAAGAATGGAGCACAAAAACGTAATTCAGAATGGTATAATGCAGATCGTAGACTGTGGGAATAATTTCAGGAAACGGGCTGTCACTTTTTTGCGGGGGCGACCAGGCTCAAACTTTTGGATCTGTTGTCATGGTGATTTGGAAAATCCAGGTACGGGGAATCGGAAAGTCCGGCTTAAGTCAGAATTACCCGAAAGTTATCCGGCTAACTCAGTTTTCCAGGTACGGGGAACGGGGCCCAGTTCAGTAAGTCATTCAAACTTTATCTTTACTTATATGACTGATGGCACCACACATGTGAACAGTAACAATGCAATTAAACTGAAGTCAAATCAGAGCAAAAAAAGCTGAATCTGCTTCAAGAAGATGCGCTACATTAGGTATATAAGGAATTACAACAAGACATTTATTAACTAAATAAAAAATACAATTAGGCTTTTAACCCTCTAAAGCCGGGCGCAACACTAGACATGTTTTGTAAAACATTAAATATCTTTGGATTTGTTTATGATAAAGACTTGCTTTATTGTATCGATTGTCATCTAAAAATTGTGTGCATCTCTCAGAGAATGTAAAGCATAGAATCTTGAAATATCTAGATTGGTTGTTTTCTCTGGACTGCATCTAATCCGCTGTATCTATCCATTTATCATATATCTATGTCTGTCACTATAGCCAATGGAAATGCTAGAAATGGTCATGTGGACTGGGAGAACCAATGGAAGATTCCTATTGTTTCTCAATAGTCCAGTGCGCTCCACAGAAAGGGCTGTCAGATAGACGGGCTGGTTGTGCGTAATGTAAGATAGACCGATAAGAGAGAGGCGCTTGTCTCTGGTTTTATAATAAAATGGCAAAAAGGCAAAGGTATAATGTTCAGTGCAAATGTGTATGTCGTTTACAGTTTATTATGCCACCTATGCAGCTAGTTTATTTTGTCCATTCTCTGCCTCTGCCACAAATGTATGTCTTAGTTATAAGGTGGTTAGTCACAGAGTTAAAATCTTTTCACTATCAATATATTAAATTAGCCATTGTTTTTGTTTCCGGCCCCCCATACAATGGCTTGGAAAAAATGTGGCCCTCGGCCAAACTTAATTGAAGACCCCTGCCTTATGGTATCAAAAGCACTGGAGAAGTAAAAAAAACATGACTCTCACAGTGCTCCCCGGCTTGTCTAGGAGAGTGTAGGCTCGGTTCAGCAGGTAGATGACAGCATCCACAGCATAATTAACTTTGATCCATATATTTTTCATAAATTAAATGTCAATTAAAAGATCTACTACTCAGGAAGTACTGCTACTTTTTCCAATTAATTATTTCATTTGTCAAGCATTTGTAATTGTTGGTGACAGGTATAGACAACTCGGGTTGTTATGGTCACGTCATTCACTAAGGGGTCACGTGGTGTTGTAGTATGAGTAAAAGTCAGCTGTTCACCGGCGGGTTTCAGGTATTGAAATGAGGGGGTGAAACGGGGAAGTCGGCGCGTCTGGCAGGTAGAATTATTTCCCCGGTTTAGTCTCTCGGTGACTCCATAAATGTTTGGATAGTCGCCATACAGTAATTTTCTCCTCTTTAAAATGTTAATTAATTATCTATCACCCTTCCTATGTGTCCTATTACCCTCTAGTGTTAGCCTGCTAACGCTAATAACTACTGTATAATTGAAGAGTGTCAGTGTGTCTGTCGGTCAGTGTGTTTTTAGCGTTAGCATGCTAATGCTAATAACTATACGGTGTGTTTGTCTGTCTGTGTGTCTGGCGTGCTGCCTGGTGGAGATGTATGCTCTACTGAGCACACCTTTCTAGCTTCCTATATTTCAGAGCTATCCCAATTGATAGAATAATTATAAGCCATATAGCCATATGGCTTCTCTTTTTGGAATGAAATGCATGGAGGTCAAACAGGAAACACTGTCTGTAAAATAATGGTTATAATAATTTATGATTATTTAGGTTAGGGATTTATATAAAAGAAAATATATAGAATACAAATAAAATAGTAACCTCAATCCAATCTACAAGGGAAACATTTTGAGACACTGGAATGCCTGATTGTTCAGTGTGAGAAAATTGTTTATTTGCATTTTGAGATAAGCATTAGCCTTTATGCACGTGCTACAAATGGTTCAAGAATAGGGTTCAATTTACTTTGGGTATGCATTCGATAGGCATTTTATGCTAAATTTGCAGGACTGTTAAGAGGTTAAGATGCAAACTTGGTCAATTGCTGATATTCAACTTTTTATACAACCGCAAAGAAATAATACAGTTGTTTAAAAAGAAATTTATTTTATTTTCATTAGTCTATCGGGTATTTTACTTCGAAAATGTGCCACTTCCGCCCCCGCGCCTCACTCTTTTTCATAAAATAAGTCTCCTGCCATAATGCTCCGCTTCACGTAATTCACTCACAGCTCAGGCTGTGGTTGTAGTAGAGACATGATTATAATCAGCTTTTTATGCACCTGAGCCTCCCGAACATGTAGAGACAGCGTACTGTACATACGCTGAGCTATGGTAACTTTCGCGTACCTACCCCCTACCAGTGAATGCCTCTCACCTGCAAAATGTGTTAGGTGGGGGAGGGGTTAGGTGGCAAAGGCCAGTGGGTATTTGTAGTTCTGCATGCATCTTAAGAGAACAGCCTCTGCAGCTCCAAACGGGCTATTGTGTTATGTTATCTTCTTTGTTAATAAGACATACTGTAGATTGAAAAATATCCGCCCGATTTGTACAAGTGATGGCTTATTTTGTAGGTAAGAACCTGTACTTTCATATAAAAATGTGAAGCTTGTTAACAAGACCCTATTATCTGTGCCTGGTCATCTATTATATCTAAAAATGATTATATGCAGGTATGACAGAGTTGTATGGGTTATATGCAGGTGTAAGTAGGTAAATATAAGGATTATATGCAGTTATATTCAGTCTATATATATGTGTGTGGTAAATATAAATATATAAATGTATATATACGGAATATACAGCCCTATTGTACATAATAATAATAATTGTTCGACTAGAAGTCTTTATTTGTCATGCAGTTTAACACACACACGCAAGATGGGCGATCCACAGGAACACACACACACACATGCACTGAGTCGCAGATGAAATGTCTCTCTGCACTTTTCCCATCCCGTTGTCCTTCCCCCCATGGGCAGCCGGGAGCAGATAGGGCGTCAACGTGAGCCGCACCCCGGGGACCAATCCAAGTGCTCCTGTCCGTCTTCGTCAAGGACGCCACAGCGTTAGCGATCTGTTGTGTATGTTTTTCCATTGGGTTTATCTTATCGGGGGGGGAACCCTTGCGAGCACGGGGAGAACATGCAAACTCCACACAGAAAGGCCTGGGAGATACCCCACCTGAGTACCTGGCATCATGGAAACCTGGTCCCCAAGCGGGAATCGAACCCTGGACCTTCTTGCTGTGAGGCAACAGTGTTAACCACTACACCACCATGCTATCATTGTTATGGGTAGACTAGTATTATGGTGATTACTATTATTACAGTGTAGGGCAGCTGTAGACAGTGAAAGCAGTAGGTAGGTATACGAGGAGGGGATGTGCAGTTAGAGGAGATTAGAAGAGGAGAGGAGTAGGGTTGGGCACCGAGAACCGGTTCCTAACTTCCGGTTCTAACATATTTGCATTGCATTTCGATTCTTAATTTCGATTCTTCTTTTTTACTTTGTTAATTAATACCCTAGTTACAGTACAGCAACCAAATGAAACTGTATCAAGTCAACTGACAATGTGAATAGTATGAAAAAAATTTAAGATTAAAAAAAAAAAAAAAAAACTCGAGAATAGTTTAGAACAGGAATCGAAATGGAGAATCGGAACCGGAACCGGAATCGTTCAAATCCAAACGATGCCCAACCCTAGAGAGGAGACAACGGAGAAAAGGAGCAACAGGATATTTTGTAGTTACTGCAATTCTGTATACCCTTTTTCTCTAAAACAGCAACTCTGAAACTTTGTCAGAAGATAAAACAGATATTGAGAAGTTCAATTTCACTTATAACCCAATTTAGAAAAATAATTTAGTTACAGCTTCTGCAGAGCAGTATAGGTTCCATACGGATTATAGCAAACTGAGCTATCGACTGTATTCCATTTGCGAAACCTGAGATCAAACTGTCCAGTTTGACCCTGATAGATCTGTGTACAAGAAGATGTGCATAATGCTTGTGCATACTGTATGTGCATATGCTTGCCTCTTGTAATCATTTAAATAATGCACCTTAATACAGCCAATCATCTGTTAATACGGCTCTACTATAGTGAGCAGTGCTGAGCACATGTGGCTGCTATCATGATCAGATTGAATTATTCATCCAAAATGCGTAAACTCCATCCTATACGATCCTGTTCTAAATGAGGCTAAAAAAATCACACTAATGGCCGTCATGATGCTGCTGCCTCAGCTAGAAATCCCTCACCCCTGACCTCTCACCTCTTCTCTGGGCTCTGATTTCCACCCGGGGGTATGTGACTGGTCAATAGGTCAGTGTTGGGGTCAAGGATTTAGATGGATGGTTATTGAGGTTCAATGTTCAAGGTAGTTCTTTATTATCCCCGGGGGGGGGCAATTTATGGTAGGGGAGAACGGGATGGTTGTCACACCTTTTACTCTAGTGTGAATTGCTCATCATCATAACATCTTTCGATAGTCATTCCTACATTAAATTGAAGCTTAAGATGTTGGCTTGAAATGTGTATCCCTCTCATTTTCCAACGTATTGTAACAAAGAGGAAATTACCTATCAAAGACACTCTGACACATTGTGACAACCAACACCATCACAGGGATGGTTGTCACACACTATGGGGTTGGTTGTCACTATGTGTTTTAATGGGGAAAAGAAGGCAAGAAGGAAGAACTAAATTTTAAAGTTGAATTGCATTGACAAGTTGACAAATACATAACTTAATGCATCTTAACATGAACGTAAATAGGAAAGACATCTTTAGGCCATCCTATATAACAAAATAAGAACAAAATAATTAGGCCTAACAATAATAGCCAACACAACTAGGCTACACTCATTCACTAACTGAGTTACAGTGATGGCAAATGTAGGGTCTGGGCACTCCAACTAAGCAGAGCTTGTGTGCCCACTGGTTGCACATCCAACACTTCTCCCATACCTCCACTGAACGGCTGTTGGAGAACGTTTCCATACAAACCAAACAAAAACAATCATCTTCATCTGATGAAGACTCCTCCTGTCTCTTTCTTTTCTGTTTCTTCTTCTTGCTGGCTGCCTTTTTCAGCTGGGGTGGAGTACACTGGGATGTACTAGTCTTGGCAGATGGTCTAGGCTGGGATGTACTAGGCTTGGTAGGTGGTCTAGGCTGGGATGTACTAGGTTTGGTAGGTGGGCTGGGGTGCATTGGGCTCTGCTCGGTCTGTCCTCAGCTTATCCATCACATCCAAGTTGGTGAAGAAACGGTCCATGTTGTGCTCATTAAAAGCACTGTCATGACAGTGCTTGTCACATGTGACAACCAACCCCAAAGAAAATGTGACGACCAACCCCAACTGGAATGTCTTGCTAGTATCAAGGCTAACAACCATCTAAAAAGGTGTTAGTTAGCCAACAATAATCTAAACTATAGCTTTCCCTTCACACTTTTTAAGGGTAACAATTGTTTCCATATAAATCAATTGTGTAAATGCCTAGAAGAAAAATACTGAGGAGCTGAATATTTACAATTCCACATGAAAAACACAAAAAGTCCTCTCACCTAAAGTTCAGCTGTCTTACTCCAAAGAAGACTATGTAGGTGAGCTCTGATCCCAATTCTGGACATTTCCATACCAAAATATGGGAGAAAGCTCCTTTTGGTAGTGAAATATAATGAATGTGACAACCTACCCGTGTGACAACCATCCCCGTTCTCCCCTACAGCCAGTAGTAACCACATCTCCATCAGACACAAACAATTAAAATACAGCAATGGCAGCAGGGACAATGAGTCAATATGACTGAATACAAACACTATGAGTACAAATGACAACATCACATTGATTTATTTTAAAAGAGCAATGGCAGTAGGGACAAATGAGCTCTCGAGACTATTCAATTAAATAAAATTTCAACCGTTATTTATTCTCGAAAAGGACAATTGAGGTCATCCTCATTTTCAATGTTACAGACATTTCAATGCATACATTTTTTACAATATGTACATAGTGATCCAATAAAATAAATTGTTTACATAGTAGACATATACATAGATGAAGTGCATTAAAAGGAACACCATATCACTTATAAAGTGCACTAATATAAATAAGTTACAGTTACAGACTGCAAGTAAGACTCTAAACCTCCCCTGCGTTATAGGTAGTTTTATCTTCAGCGTGAGCTGAAGAGAGTTTCATGTAGTAGGGGCACTATATGAAAGGCTGATTTTCCAAGTTGGGTCTGTATACTCCACCAGTGTACGCCATTTTGAGTGTGTTATATAGGGTCTAGAGAAATCTGTTATGGTCAACTGCCAGTGAGCCACTAATAGTACTCATGGTGTTCTATTCATAGTGTGATGCCATGATGATTGCATGTCCTGCAACTACACTTAGGCCTACTCCGGTTAAGTTTAATCTTGGCTCTGGACCTGGGGCGACAGGGCCTTCGCTGCAGCTGCCCCCGCGCTCTGAAATGCCCTTCCCAACCATGCAGACACTCTTTCATCATTCAAAAAAGCCCTCAAAACCCACCTTTTTACCCTTGCTTTCAACCCATCCTTCCTCTCTCACTTTTTTTTAATTTTCTCTCTACTAAAACTGTATTGTATTGTATTGTTTGTTTTGTAAGTGTCTTTGAGCATTCGGAAAAGCGCTATATAAATCTGATGTATTATTATTATTATTATTTGTAGATTGTACCTGCGATGGGACAGAAACAACACAAAGTCATTTGCCAGGGGGTGGCTGGGATCATCCAGGGCTGACTGGGCTGTTCTGACCTTATCCCCAGCAGACAGGTCGCTTTGGGTCGTGCCTGCTATTCCGCTCCATGCTGTGACAAGACCCTGCGGTTTATTTTTGTTTTTGAGAGCAAGTGACCCGTACCGGCATACAAAAGCAAATGTGAAGACTGACTCAATAAAACAAGAATAGAACATGTTCATGAAGATTAAACGGAACTTGCGAAAGAAGAAATGCATGCGTTGATGGGCTTTCCCAAAGGTCACCTTGTTGTCAATTCACTGACCGATTCTGTCCTAGAAAGGCTAACCGCAGTGACATGGTCAAAATTTAGTTATGACTGACATTTAACCTACAGTATGGATATCTGTTTTATCGTGTAGAAATTACAAATCCAACCAAAACCCAAGGCAAAACCACAGTAAGTGCAGTTACGGCACTCTGCCTTGGTCTCCTGAAGCTTTCAGATTGTACCGGGCCAAGGCAAACCACAGTAAGTGTAGTTGCAGGACATGCAATCATCATGACTATGAATAGAACACCAGGGTACTATTAGTGGCACACGGGCAAGTGACCAAAGCAACTGATATACTATATATATACACTATACCTCTAGCTCACTCATCTCTCCTTAATTTGCTACAGTGTACGATTTAGTATTATTTATGTTACCTAAATAAATTGTTAATAGATAATATTTTTCTTTTCAGTTTTTAAAATAACAGAGTAATTAATGTTGTGGGATAGGCTGCGTTTCACCTCCAAGCCACTATGCGTCGCCCATGAGCGTGTCTAACGCTACTCCAACCCATTTGGTGAAGAAGAAGCAGCAAGCTTAACGTGATGTAACGTTAGACAGTAGGCTGCCCATGGTCCTCATGTCCTGCAACTGCGACTCAAGTAAAAAGTAAACAGTACGCCACGTGCCGCTGAAAAAAATGCTTAATCCGCCACAAGACTGTACAAGGCTGGACAGCTTCGTCTTTATGAAAAGGCCAAAGACTAACGCTGTTAGCGCAGCAGCTAGCAGCGCTACTGAAGTTGACACTGCTAGTAGTGTTAGCCCTGCTCCTTAATGTTATCTAGGCTGGACAGCTTCGTCTTTATGAAAAGGCCAAAGACTAACGCTGTTAGCGCAGCAGCTAGCAGCGCTACTGAAGTTGACACTGCTAGTAGTGTTAGCCCTGCTCCTTAATGTTATCTAGACCTGGACTGCGCTGCTGCTCAACCACCACAATGCTGGGGACCGAGTCAGTGGACCTTTTGGAAAACTAAATACAGCTGGTTATTTGCCAAGGAGGTAAATGGAGGTAAATGCTGCTGTTAAGTGCCATAAAACTATTTATTTTCCATTCGATTTTTTTAGTTAGTTTTTGATTTATAAGTGCCGAGACAAATAAATGTTCATTCAAGTTCATACATTTTGTCTAATTTTTTCAAATTAAATTGTTGTATTTTATCAGATGCAAAATGCAAATAAGTAAATATGGCATTATATATCAGAGGTGAGTAAGAAAATGAAAAAATATTGATGGTTAAGAATGAGACTGAATAATGATTAGACTGTTGTGTGATTGATTGAGTGATTGAAAACTGTAACAGATTGCAGAATGGGCACAATACAGTACGGCTCAATACACACAATTCGTCTTGTTTACATCAGGGTCCCCCATTTTCAATTCATAATGACATTTATGACATACACAACATACAGATATACAGATATATATCATGACATTTATGACATACAGATATACAGTACTGTTACATTTGTGACATACAAGATATGCAAATATACAGTACTGTTAAACAGAGATCCTAACAGAAAATACAGTACATACGAGGGGGAGGAAACTGTAACTGTACTGAAACTGTATTAGGAGGGGGTGGGAGGGGGGGTTTGGACATTTACGGGGGCCAGTTTCATTAGTTTTCATTAGTATTAGACTCTAATCCCAATAAGATATTCCTCTAAATATGACTTCGAAAACGGCCACAATTTCAGGAAAAAAAGAGTAAAAAATGTATTCAGGGGGCCCCCATAGCTCTCAGGTGATAACTCGAACCCCATAAAATAACATATAAGATAAACAAAACAAAAGAAAATATCACCTTTGTTAGTGGAGAACAAACCTGATGAAGTGGATATTGCAACAAAAGAATACTTTAGAGTTGCTTTAATTTTACTCAATTACTAATCTATTCCTACGTTTAAAACATGCAGGCATTTGTAAATAAAACACAAATTAAATACAAATGGAATACAGTGGAAGATTGGATGGATGATGGAAGCTTAATCGAAACAGGTTTCCTCAAATTGAAAAGGCATTCAAATAGCAATTTCTGCACTTTGCCTTCGCATCACCTAGGTCCTATGCAACAATTTAAGGTAATACAAGGCAGTATCTGCATTTCTTTCCTTTTTTTTGTCATACTGTAGCTCAAATCATTGGTCATGTATTTTTTTTTTTATTACTTCATGAATACCTATTTAACAAGTGCATTACCAGTGCTGGTGTAGTTACTGCGGTTAGGGGGGGGGTATTACTGTACCGTCTGTCCTTGTGGTGAGCGAGGAAGGGGGTTTAGGACAGCATGTAGTAGGCTACTATAATGATGTTGAGTGTGGCCTGACGCATGCTCTCTGGTGCGCTCTCATGTATACGCATCAGAGTGGATGGGAGGCGTGGGACGTGGGTCAGTCACGCGTCAGTAACAATACAGCCTGTTACACAAGACCTATCTCCACCAACACCACCCATGACTTGGACACGAATATTTTATCTTTGCAATTACTTCGCAATTACCCCCCCCCCCCCCCCCCCCCCCTCCCATGCATCAGACGTTACGGGCAGAGCACAACTCGCTGCAATTATCATGAGCAACAGCATTCCGGTGTTTAGCAGATTGGAGCTGCCAGCCGTGTGGCTTAGCACTGGGCTGACATGTGCCGTGTGCTGCTGCCGGTGTCGGTGCCAGTGGTCCACAACTGGCATCCAGCCTCCAGCTACCGGCGACCAGGCTCTGGCTATCACATTCATGTGTGTGTGTGTGTGTGTGTGTGTGTGTGTGTGTGTGTGTGTGTGTGTGTGTGTGTGTGTGTGTGTGTGTGTGTGTGTGTGTGTGTGTGTGTGTGTGTGTGTGTGTGTGTGTGTGTGTGTGTGTGTGTGTGTGTGTGTGTGTGTGTGTGTGTGTGTGTGTGTGTGTGTGTGTGTGTGCGCGCGCGCGCACGCGCGCACGGTGCGTGCGTGCCTTGGGGCCTCCCTTGCTGTGAGGTATATACTGTACACTGTAAAATGTTTCACCGTAAAGTTACAATAGCTTACAGGCAATATTTTGCATGACTTTTACAGTAAGATTCACAATAATTTACTGTGAATGGCTTCACAGCAATGTGTTGTAATTTCACAGTAATGGTAGTACAATACATTGTTGTAATTTCACAACATCATATTGTAAGAAATTACTGTGATATTACAATACTTACTGGCAATGTGTTGCATGACTTTTACAGTAAGATTCACAATAATTTACTGTGAATGGCTTCACAGCAATGTGTTGTAATTTCACAGTAATGGTAGTACAATACATTGTTGTAATTTCACAACTTCTTACAGTAAGAAATTACTGTGATATCACATTATTTTGTTGTATATATATTACAACAATGTATTGTGACTTCACAACATCAAATTGTAAGACATTTACTGTAATATCACATTATTTTGTTGTATATATATTACAGCAATGTATTGTGACCTCACAACATCATATTGTAAGAAATTACTGTGATATTACAATATTTTGTTGTATATATATTACAACAATGTATTGTGACTTCACAACATCAAATTGTAAGAAATTACTGTGATATTACAATATTTTGTTGTATATATATTACAACAATGTATTGTGACTTCACAACATCAAATTGTAAGAAATTACTGTGATATCACATTATTTTGTTGTATATATATTACAACAATGTATTGTGTATTTACAATAGCCTACATGTATTTTTGTAGTCCAGCTCCAGTACACTTCCTGAAGGTCACACTTTGGTTTCCTGTCGTGATTAATCACGTCATCCTATTGTATCTTGACATGAAACTATTGTATGAGCTTCCTCCAGAAGTATACTGGAGCTGGGGACTATAGAGTTATGCATGTCTATCATTGTAAATTGACTGTTATTTTGCCAAATTATATAATATAATAATTATTATTTTTCAATTATTTTGTTGGCAAGTCTTTTGCATTACTTTTCAGACTTGCCAACAAAATAATTGAATAATAATAATTATTATAAATAATTTGGCAAAGTAACTGTCAATTTACAATGGTATGCATAACTGTATAGTCCCCAGCTCCAGTATACTTCTGGAGGAAGTGAAATAATAAATAAATTATGTGAAATATTCATATGCTACTGTGAGATTACAACATCTGATGTGATATTACAGAGGATTTTGATTGCGGTATCTTATTGTGAAATAAGAATAATATAATGTGATATGTTGATATGCTATTGTGAGATTACAACATCTGATGTGATATTACAGAGGATTTTGATTGCGGTATTTTATTGTGAAATAAGAATAATATAATGTGAAATCAAAAGATACTGTCTTTTTTACATGTATTTGTTGGGATATTACAGGAGGCCTTAATTACAATATGTTACTGTAAGATAATACTGTTAAATGTTGTGAAATGCTGGTTAATTTTTACAGTGTAGGCTTACCCCGAAGTGAAGCATTAGTCACAACAACATTGAATCGAATGAAATGAAATGTCCCAAGCGTATAGGACAGGAGGAGAGGAAGAGGGTGGGGGGGAGGAGGGGAGGTTGAGGGGGTTAGAAGAGGAGAGGAGACAAAGGAGAAAAGAGGAGAAGAAGAGAATAGAGGGAGCAACAGGAGAGGGAAAAGCAAACGGCGGGTGGGGAAAGCCCATAACGATGAGGAAGATGTGGGCAGTGTGTGCGTGCGTGCGTGCGTGCGTGCGTGCGTGCGTGCGTGTGTGTGGTGTGTGTGTGTCATGTCATGGGTATTCATCAATTTCCCTAAAAGTCTTCAGGCATCCTCTGCCACAAAGCCCAGAGGCGCTCTCTCTCTCTCTCTCTCTCTCTCTCTCTCTCTCTCTCTCTCTCTCTCTCTCTCTCTCTCTCTCTCTCTCTCTCTCTCTCTCTCTCTCTCTCTCTCTCTCTCTCTCTCTCTCTCTCTCTCTCTCTCTCTCTCTCTCTCTCTCCCTCTCTCTCTCCCTCTCGGTCACCTCTTTCTCTCTGAAAAGTTGGGTGTCTGCATGATGGGTGGTTAGAAGATGTATATATATGCAAAGCACCTGTCTGTTGTCTCATAACAGGAAACCAATATAGCGTAATGTCCTGGGAGCTGTAAGGTATTGTTCAGTATAAGTATGCAGCTGGTGCAGAAAAGGGGGTAGCAGGCCGTGATCAGCACAACTATGAGCATCTGTTCCGAACGCTGCCGCCTCCGCCGTTCACCTTAAAGGGATGGTTCGGGTTTCTTCTTTCTGACATAAAGTGGTATGAAATACTAGCGTAGTTGTAATCGATGCACAGCCATTAGCCAACTTACCGAGCCCTGCGGTCCTGAGGTCTGGCTGCATTCCGAGCCTGGCAGCATCACGGAGACTACTTTTGGACAAAAGTATTTTAACCCTTTCACACCCACACTGGAGAAGGTTAACCTTTCACTACCACACTACAGACGGTTAACCGACGGTGAAAGGGTTAACTTTCTGTAGTGTGGTAGTGAAAGGGTTAACCGTCTGTAGTGTGGTAGTGAAAGGGTTAACCATCTGTAGTGTGGTAGTGAACCACCCTTTGTAGTGTGGTAGTGAAAGGGTTAACCTTCTGTAGTGTGGTAATGAAAGTTAACCCTTTGTAGTGTGGTAGTGAAAGGGAAAATCTTCTGTATTGTGGTAATGAAAGGGTTAACCCATTATAAACTTGTAATATGGGGGTGCCCCAAGGATCGATTCTCGGCCCCCTCCTGTTCTCTATATACATTAATGACCTCCCTATGGTCTGTGACGAAGTGGATATCATGATGTATGCTGACGACACAGTCATACTTATCCTTACCCATGGAAAAACCCTGCTGAAGTTGCTGCCAAATCATCCCATGCTATGGACAGAGTAGCGGAGTGGCTCGATCAATCACGCTTTATGTTGAATACAGACAGTGGCTATGTATTTTAGTAAACAAAGTAAGAAAAGTATCTACCCTGATATATTTTGTAAAGGGGAGAGTGATCACATTTGTTGAGGAATTTAAATACTTAGGAGTTACTCTTGACTCAAAACTGACCTTTAAAAAAGACATACAAAATATTGCTCATGTTTTAAAGTTTAACATTCAGAATTTCCGCGCGGCTGGGTGGCACAGCGGACATTGCGCTTGTCACCAACGCAAGAGACACCTGTATCGAATCCGGCTGTCAGCGTTGCCTCCGGCTTGGGCCGGCTGTCATACTAACTCAATTGGCAGAGTTAGCGGGTGGGAAGTCGATGGGTGGTAATCTGGACGTTGTAAACAGCGACTCCTACAGGTCGGTCAGGGCGCCTGCACAGCAGAGACAGGAAAATGGTGGGGGCAGTGTGAGCCTCCTACACGTTACTCCTCGCCAATGAAAGTCCGCGCTGGCAGGTGAAAAGATGTGACTGGATGCCTCCACATGTATCGGAGGGGACATGTTATGGGCTTCTATCCTCCCTACGACCGGCCAGTGGGGGGCACATGCGAGCAATGATCAAGACAGGGGAGGGGAGAATTGGCATGGCTAAATTGGGATGGGAGAGAAATAGAAAAATGGAGGAGAAAGTGGATACAAAAATAAAAACATTCAGAATTTCTGCCATATTAGAAATTATTTAACAACTGAGGCTGCTAAAATGTACCTAAATGCTATGATCCTGTCCTATATGAGATACTGCATGCCATGCTGGACGCAAGCCAATGAAACCACCTTA
>NC_140183.1:72308327-72343327 GCF_963971535.1 Notolepis coatsorum
GAAGTCTAGTAAAAAAAAATTTTTTTTTAGTTAGTCTTGAGTTAAAAAAATTAGTGGCATTAATAGAATCGGGAGTTAACGCGATATTAACGCGATATATTTGACAGCCTTAATATATATATATATATATATATATATATATATATATATATATATATATATATATATATATATATATACTGTAGATAGATAGATAGATAGATAGATAGATAGATAGATAGATAGATAGATAGATAGATAGATAGATAGATAGATAGATAGATAGATAGATAGATAGATAGATAGATAGATAGATAGATAGATAGATAGATAGATAGATAGATAGATAGATATAAATCAAATAAAAGAAGAAAATGTTTTCGAACCATTCAAAATTAACTGGATTGTAGTGTGGATACAAAATGTACATGTGGATACATAACGTTTCACTTTCTGCAACTACACACATTCTTTATTCTCTCCACATTCTATTGAGGTCACCCTTCCTCTTTTGCATCAGCATAGACTTCACGGCCCTCATTTATCAAATTTTCTTAGAAAGTATTCTACTTCCGTTCGTAAGCACAGAATTTAGAATGTGTGCACGCACAAAAAAAACGGGATTTATCACACGTGCGTACACAGGTCCTACGCACAGTTGTCTTGATAAATATCACCTTGCTCCTAAGCTGGAGCTCGTGCACTGTTTTAAGTATTTGCATACCAGAACCGCCCCGATTAACCATATACGGTAATGGAACACCCCCATGAAATGTGGAAAAGTGGACTGACCCGAGCGAACTCTGAGAGACTTCACTGAGAGCGAGATTGATCACCGAGGTCCAACCAACAAATTGAACGTATACAGCATTTCCCGTTGTGAACAATCTTATTTGGAAACATGACACACAGAATAATAGTATTTAGCGTTTTATTTTAAACAATATTTAATCGTATGATTATAGATATTTTTAGAGAATAAATAAATCCAATGAAGTTGCCAAGTTCACAGACAACTCCGCTGAGGAGGAGGGAGTGTGTAGACTATCTTCGGTGCGCCGGGAGCCAAGGATGTTGACTGACCCAATCCTGCTACAGAACCAGCACATTGACAGAAATAAATGACAAGCTGACCCGACATTAAGCACTGTAATGACTGAAATTAAATCAATTTCAGCACGCCAACTCTGCGCTCTACAATGCCTATTATGTGCGCTTGTCATGAGCCTGTGGTTCTGGTCAGAGTCATTATGGCTTCAGTGGATAACCCTGATCTGCATTTAAGTGATGTTTTAGATACCCCAGTAATAACATTACAATTGAATTAAATACAATTAGGCCTGAATGAGACTCAGGCCACCGGCACATTATCAGCCAAAATGCGCATCGCAGATTATCTGTACATTGACCGAGTGGAATCCCGTTCACATTACTGGATTTGTTTATTGATGGAGCAAACTCTGAGAGATTGTTCACAGAGGCGCTGCCGAACCAAGATATAATATGATGTGTATAATATAATGTGTGTAGAGGCATATGATACAATCTATTTTGTTGTTGGTATTAGGTAGCCTATAATAGCAGCCAGCCTACATTATGCAATAGTAACTTGCGCATATATAATAACACACAGCCCTGCGAAGCCTGCATACAGTAAACTAACTTGATCATTAATCTAGCTGTTGTATCTTTACGCTTATGAAAACATTAAATAATATGTATAGGCTATAGGCCGTCGCTTTAGCCTATATTCTCAAATTGCATTTAATGGCTATCCGAGTCCTCGATATCCTCGCGGACGGACCAGTATACCTTTATATCATATCATATTCATATTCATATCATAGTTTACTCTATCAGCCTACCAGCATGTAATACGTTCTTTGTTAGAACTCAACTCGTTATTATTTTGCGCATAGATTGCAGAAATACGGGAACGTTTTGATTTAGGCTTTGACATTGTAAAACGAAATAAGTGAAATTCTGTAAGCAGAATACAAGTCATGATATCACCCACACGATGTATGCTCTATGTCCAGAGCATGTATGCTTTTCATTCATTTAAGACACATTCATTGCAAGGGTTTTGTATACACATACACTCAACAAATAACCTCAGTCTGTTCTCGTTGCAATGTGTTTTTTATTCTTTCTTATAGAAAGGGTAAGAACACTATATCGTGGGTGTTCATATGACTTGTATTCTGCTTACAGCTTCGGGGTTCCACTTATTACGTTTAACAATGGCAAAGCCTTTTAAATATAATCAAAACGTTCCCGTATTTCTGCAATATATGCGCAAAATAATAACGAGTTGAGTTACGCGGAGCGCAGTCAGTGCTTATTTCCGCGTTGTAAAGATATTCTACCACCGGCGCCAGCTACGCATGGTCCGACCTGTGCTTAAATATACGCACAAAGTCAAGCACAAGTTCAAATTGATAAATCCCACACGTTGCTTAGAAATGATCATACGCACGGGTTACGCACATATCTGTGCGTACGCCACGTTGATAAATGAGGGCCCAGGTATGTTTGGTTCATTTTCTTTGTTAGATTTTCTATAATGGTAAATGGACAGCATTTATATAGCGCTTTTGATCCAAAGTGCTTTACAACTTATGCCTCACATTCACTCACACAGTCACGGCGGAGGCGACCATGCGAGGCACCAACCTGCTCATCAGGAGCAATTAGGAGTTACAGTAAGTGTCTTTCTCAAGGACACTTCGAAACGCTGCTGGGTGGAACCGGGATCGACCGGGAACCTTCAGATTACCAGACGACCATTCTACTGTATATACCCCTGTGTCAGGCTCTGTCTCGGGCTATAGTTGACTCCATTCATTCAACTGTGATTCTGGTCCCATGCAGAGGAATTCCTTTTCATAAATGCAATGGATTGTGGGATACATACAGTAGCAAGTGTTGTCACCTTCTTTCAATAGATAGATAGATAGATAGATAGATAGATAGATAGATAGATAGATAGATAGATAGATAGATAGATAGATAGATAGATAGATAGATAGATAGATAGATAGATAGATAGATAGATAGATAGATAGATAGATAGATAGATAGATAGATAGATAGATAGATAGATAGATAGATAGATAGATAGATAGATAGATAGATAGATAGATAGATAGATAGATAGATAGATAGATAGATAGATAGATAGATAGATAGATAGATAGATAGATAGATAGATAGATAGATAGATAGATAGATAGATAGATAGATAGATAGATAGATAGATAGATTGATTGATTGATTGATTGATCTACATTCAGACAGCCATCACTGATATCGAGTGGTTGGTCAGTAACATGGGTCTCTCAGTCCTTCCGTAAATACATTTTCTGGTATCCCGTTCCCACTTTATCCAATCAGGAGAGAGAACTCCACACTGCAAAAATGGTCTGACAAAAATAAGAAATAAAAACAAATGTGCTTGAAACAAGTAAAATAATCTGCCAGCAAATCTGGTTTGGCAAGATGTTTTGAAATAAGTACAAATATATAGGGTTCTCTCTCCTGATTGGATAAAGTGCTGGCTTCAGTAGGCCAACAGCATAGGTGTTTCAACTGAAACGGGTCCCACTCGCTAGCAGGGCCCCGGATTGACAAAGCAAACACACCCTGGATTGATAAAGCAAATTGATAAAGTTGATACAAATAATTGGATAAAACTGATGCACGGTGGAAGCGCTTGAAAAGACACATCACCAACAGGGAAAGAAGTTCACCAATAACATCTTCCAACTTGTAGAAGAAACCTTGCTCCTTACATAAACAAAGTCATGTCAATCTCCAGGCTCTAGGTGAGCTACGTCGTGGGGGGCCTCATATTTGATCTTGAAATGAGCCCCTTGAACCTTAACACTTCCAGTGCCACTGGTTAACATGGTAAAACTCTGTTGAATGCCACCACCCACTTCAATGATAGCGTTGTGAACGCATAATTTCTGTCTTAAATTATGGCTATGTGTCTAATCTGCCCGTCGCATATCAATGACTTGTTTGCAGTCAACATTGTCGAAACTGATTGTTTTTTAATCGCTTCATTTCCGTTTTATAGCATTTTGAAAAGCCCTCGTTTTCAAGAAAAATCTAAAGATTCCGTGATAAACGGCATTTACTGGAATATTCTGGCATACACAAAAACGTTGTAATCTTTTGGCCTATTTATGAATCGTTTTCAAATAAACGCTAGATTATCGATATTATAGGTGTACTTATGCACGCTATAGAAGCAGGCTGAAATATCGATTCTCTCATTTCCTGATCAGCGATCACAGCCACACACACACATATGGGACACGCTGATATCTCTGTGAAAATAGCTCTGATTATCCTAAGACTGGTAAAATAAATTCCTTACCTCAGATCAGATGTTATCCAAAAAGATTATTCCAATTCCTGATCGCCATTCCAAATATCGATCGCGTTTATTGATTCAGCGTTGGGTACTGTAAATACATAATCCACGCGTTTTCCAGGCCGACGATCACAATGGATTCTTCAGTTGGCTTGACGGAAAAGTTAAATGAGGAAACTGCCCCCCCCCCCCCCCCCCCCCCCCCCCCCATCAGTCTAAAGTAATGGGGTGCAGTTACACAGGGAGAGACGATAGGGGGCGGTATCTTCCCAATTGAGCTCAGAGAGAGTCTGCAACACTAACCTGAGGCTTGATTGATGAAATATGAATTCAAAACGCCAATAAAAAAATACGACAAACAAACGCTATATAGCGTTGGCGGCACTCAACGGTCGGCATGAACTAACGACAAAACGCGTGGCTGGCACTCAAAGTGTTAAGGCCGCCTATGGCTAACAGCATAACAATAAGACGAAAGAGTGACAATATAATTCTATATAATTCTATGGACAAGACCCAAGACCCTGACCCCAAGACCCTGGAGCAGCTGACACGAGAGAGAAGCGCTGACAGCATAGTGTATGTGTGTGTGTGTGTGTGTGTGTGTGTGTGTGTGTGTGTGTGTGTGTGTGTGTGTGTGTGTGTGTGTGTGTGTGTGTGTGTGTGTGTGTGTGTGTGTGTGTGTGTGTGTGTGTGTGTGTGTGTGTGTGTGTGTGTGTGTGTGTGTGTGTGTGTGTGTGTGTGTGTGTGTGTGTGTGTGTGTGTGCGTGTGTGCGTGCGTGCGTGCGTGCGTGCGTGCGTGCGTGCGTGTGAGTGCGCAGCCTCTGGCTCGCTCTCAGAGCAAAGAAAGAAAAGGTTAGAAAGCTCAGCTGCTTGTTACGGAGGTTACGGAGGTGGGTTTTCCAGTATGGAAATAGACCCGGTGAGAGGCAAGTGGAAGCGGCTAAGGTTCCTGTGTCAGTACTGGGGGACCTCGCCCCTGCGGAGGGCCTGGGGTCCTCACCAGGGGGGTCCCCATGGGCAGTAGGCTGTCACACGTCACGTCTTTCGAGACGCGTCGGGCCAACGCAGTAGGGGGCAGCTGGCAAACCGTGTTGGTATTGAAAGCGGTCCTTCTGGTCTTCAAACGGTGTTGATCAGGATGGACAATACGACGTCAGTGTCGTATATCGACAGACAGGGAGGAGTATGCTCCCCCCGTCTGCACCGGGCGGCGGGCGGCTGGCTATGGGCGTTCTCCATCTGCGCGGCCTGAGGGCTCTCCACATCCCCGGCAGGGTGACTGTGGGTACAGGTGTAATGTCGCAGGGCGGTCCTCACCCTGACGGGTGGGGATTACGTCCGGACATAGTCAGGCAGGTCTGGGACCGATGCCGTGCCGCCTGGGATTCTTTCCCCCATACATCTGTTAGGTCAGTTGTTGGGGCGGGTACGTTGAGGAGCGCAGGTCCTTGATCCTGATTGCGTCGGACCGGGGCGCAGCTGTGTGGTTCCCGGTCCTGATCCAGCTCTTGGTATCCCGTCATGGCCTGTTCCTTGGTCATCGCGGGCCCTCTCTCAAGCGCACAGGTCTCTGTGTTAGTTCCCTGAGCTGGGCCAGCTGCTGGGCCAGCGCTGTTGTTTGAAGACTGCGTTCTTGCTGGCCATCACCTCCGCTAAAACGTGTGGGTGTGCTTTGTGCTCTCTCGGTAGTTTTTTCTGCTCCAGGGATATTATGGTTCAGGCGTTTCATCCGCCTCCTCACGCTAGTGAGTTGGAGGCAGGCCTTCACCTGTCATGTCCGGTCCGGGCTTGGGGGTTACCTCAGCCGTACTCAGGGCCTCAGGGCTACCGTTCAGTTGTCTGTTACGGTGGTTCTCGTGCTGGTAAGGCACTATCGAAACAGCGCCTGTCCCATTGGTTGTGCGAGGGCATTGCCCTTTGCTACACGTTGGCCGGACTGGCTCCCCCTGGGGGCGTCAGGGCGCACTCCACTCGTGGGGTGGCAGCCTCTGCCGCTCTGCTGGGTGGGGCCTCGGTGGAGGACATCTGTGCTGCAGCTTCATGGTCCTCCCCGGGTCCCTTCGTAAGGTTTTACCTCATGGACATGACTGGGGGTTCTGTCTCCCAGGCGGTTCTGAGGTCTGTGGCCTCTCCTGCTTCCCGTCCTTTGGTGGGGTAGCAGGGGTGTGTGGGTATGGGCCACAGTGTGTTGTGTCACACGTGGTTCCGCCTGTGCTGTGTGTTCAAGGGGTTCTAGTTCCCTCTTGTTCGCACTCGGGTGGAGTTGACTGCGCCCCCTCTTCATTAGGAAGGATGGGGAGACGGGACTCCCCTCCCCCTTGATGTGGGCTTACGGGTCCTCAGGGGGTGCATCTGTCGGGCCTCGCGTCCGCTCTACCCCATATCTCGGTATGGCTTAAGAGCGGGACGCGATGCCAATACGAAATATAACGACAGGTTATGTATATAACCTAGTTATATGAGTACTGGCTAAGCGTCCCGCTCTTAGCGTGCCCTGAGTTCCCTTGGGGAAACTTTTCTTGGAAGAGTGAGTGGTGACCACGCCTAGTACTTTATAGTACGCCACTAAAGGGGCGGGGCCTGGCAGGTGATGGGTGTATTTTGGTTTTATTCGTTGATGGAGTACAATAGGTACATGAGATGAGGTATATCTCGGTATGGCTTAAGAGCGGGACGCTTAGCCAGTACTCATATAACACTAGGTTATATACATAACCTGTCGTTACCCCTTTCACTACCACACTACAGAAGGTTACCCCTTTCACTACCAGTGAAAGGGTTAAAGGAGCTGTAAGTGATATTTTATTGTTAAAATAAGTGGTCTACAGTACATGTTAAAATATTAATAATATACGAATATATAAGAATATCAGCCATCACTGATGTGTAGGGTGTCTTTAACATGGGTCTCTCAGTCCTTCTGCTCTGCAGTAAACACAAAATAAATGTTCTGGTATCCCTTCCCACTGTATCCAATCAGGAGAGAGAACTCCACACTGCAAAAATCTGAAATGATAAATAAAACCTAGCTTTAAGCAAATATGTGCTTGAAACATAAAAAAGTATCTGCCAGTACAGTAAGCTAATTTGGCTTTGCAAGATATTTTGAAATAAGTAAAAATATATAGGGTGTTCTCTCCTGATTGGATGAAGTAGGAACGGGATACCAGAAACATTTATTTTGTGTTTACTGCATAGCGGAGGTACTGGGAGACTCATGTTACTGACCAAACACATATATATATCAGTGATGGCTATCAGACTGTAGAGCTATTTAACACTTATCTTAACCCAAAAAAGAGCACTTACAGCACCTTTAATTGATCTATCGTGTTATGCTCCCCTTAACTCATTGACCGCCATGCCCATATGACCAAATTAGGGCTAGAACATCAGCGCTTTAATCAATGGGAGGACAGGGAAATTTGCGAGTGCTTAAAATATATCTTAAATTATGGCTATGGGTCTAATACACCTGTCGCTTATCAATGACTTGCTTGCAGTCAACATGTATGAAACGGATTGTTTTTTCATCTGTACGTTTCCGTTTTATACCGTTTTGAATATAGTTTTGGAGATTTCTAGTAATTCCAGAGAAAGACGCGATAATAGCCCTTTAGTGGAATACACAAAACATGTTGTAATTTTTCGGCTGATTCATGAATCGTTTTCAAATAAACGCTAGATTATCGATAGTATGTGTCCTTATGCACGATACAAAAGCTGGCTGAAAAATCGCTTATCCGTGCCTTGCTCAGCACCAACGGCACACACACACACACACACACACACACACACACACACACACACACACACACACACACACACACAGACACGTTGTGATCACTATGAAAAAAACATCTGATTAACCCAAGACTGGTAACATACAGTCCTTACCTCACATCAGATGTTCTGCAAAAAGGTTAATCCAATTCCTGATCGCCATTCCAAATATCAATTGCGTCCATTGATCCAACGTTATAGTCCAAAACACATAATCCACGCTGCTCCCAGTCCCCCCAGTCAACGTGGTACAACGATACTGCATGCCCGAGAAGCAAAACCCGGACCGGCCCTTTTTTTCTTGATGCACATCCCCAGCCAATCCAATGCAATGATGTGCAATACCATCCGGGAGACGATAGGCGGCGGTATTTGCCCTTTTGCGAGCTCAGACCCATTCCCAATGATAACATCAGGGTGGATGGATGAAAATGAATGGATATTGCTAATAAAAGAAATTACGATTAAAAACTGACTATACTCGTGATTGGCATTCAAGTGATGGCGAGTTAACCCGACTATACTCGTGGTTGGCGTTCAATGAGTTAATGTTCTCTGAGAGATTTGGGAAAGAGCACCGTAATATTATGAAAACACATTCAAAGACAGTGTGAAGAGCAGTTTAGAGTTAGACCATGTCTATGTGTGTGCGTGTGTGAGTGAGTGTGTGTGTGCATGTGCGTGTGTGTGTTTCCGCATGCTTGCTATTGTGTCTTCTGTAACAGCGTACAGTACATCCCGTCCAACAATAGAGCCAATAGAGCAACTGTAGGCCGTGTTAATTTAGCTGAAGAAGATGCCTTAAGATGTCCTCTATTATTTTTTACTTTTAAGCTATGCTGTGCCCCTGTGCATCAGATTTAATTGACTTCTGCACACGCTGCCAGGGGCGTAGCCTCTGTGGTATTCAGGATGGCAATGCGCAGAGAGGGACGGAGAGACGATGAGATCGGGAGAGGTTTTGAGAGAATGCAGAATAACAGAGAGAGAGAGGAAGAAATCCCCATTGAGACGGATAGGGTGGGAGGGGGGAGGAAATTGAGAGGAGGGAGGAGGGAGAAAAGGACAGATCAGAGATGAGGAGTTCCTTGGCCTTGTAAGCGTGATGGACAGGTGGTTCATTTTTGATTGCCGTCAGCTGAGTGATCGTTTGGTCAGGCCTTGTGACTGATCATAGATTTATGATTCTGAGATGAGATGAATGTGGTTTTCCATGCCCAGGGCTGCCCCCCCCCTAACCCACACTATAAGCCCAGCTCTTATTTTCAGGGTATGCTGTCCTTTTCCTGTGGCATCATAAAGCGCATGGAAAACCTGAATAATTCAGGCCCCATCCCCCATGTATACGGATATTTTTGAAAATGTAGTATTTTCTCTGCGTTTTGGTCCCCCATCCACACGGAAACTATGTTTTAGCGCCACTGAAAACTGAGCTTTTTGAAACCGCTATTTAAAAAAGGTTTTGCCTGTATACAGTACGTGTGGATGGATGAAACAGAGCTAAAACTTAGCTTTTGGAAAACGCTAACACCGTGACTAATTTGCCCTGTCCATACAGATATTTCAAATTGATTAGTAGTATTTTCTCTGCAATCAGCACCACAGAGAGCTCCCCGCCTGCCATGGGGTCAGTTCATGTGAGCATTTTTGCGCTGTTGTGTTGTTGTTGTTGTTATTGTTGTTGTTGTCCACTATTGGTGTGGACAGGAATTCTTTTGAAAATGGAGGGATGAAAAACATGTTTTTAGAAATATCTGTGTACGTGTGGACGTTGCCTCAGGCAGCCAAGGACCTGACAGAATAATAATAATAATAATAATAATAATAATAATAATAATAATAATAATAATAATAATAATAATAATAATAATAATAATAATAATAATAATAATAATAATAATAATAATAATAATAATAATAATAATAATAATAATAATAATAATAATAATAATAATAATAATATAATACTAATGATGATAATAATAATAATAATAATAATAATAATAATAATAATAATAATAATAATAATAATAATAATAATAATAATATTAATAATATTAATAATAATAATAATAATAATAATAATAATAATAATAATAATAATAATAATAATAATAATAATAATAATAATAATAATAATAATAATAAAACAGTGCCTTTCATGAAACCCAAGGTCGCTTTACATAATAACAACAATAACAAACATGGTGGACAGACACACAACATTAACTCTTTGACGTGTTTCACCGCCAACGCTTGAGCGCCAAAAAAGTAATAATACGTTTTCAGATCCTTTGATATTTTTCCTTTGATCCCCGTTCTAAACCATCATCCGGATCATTCTAGGTGTCCCTGGCTTGTTTGCCTACGTTGGAATTGCAATGACGATCGAATCTCACCAGGTGGCAGTATCGCCTACCTTTTAAACTCTGATAGTCTAGTTTAGACAGTGTCTGTCCTGATCCCTTTCTGTCCTGACTCGCTCTGAGGGGGAGGAGCTCTTGCAGAGCAATCGCTGGCTAGGAGATCTTCTCGCCTCGTTTCCCATATACACAAGTAATTACATAACGAGTAATCGCGATCGCCGATGGGATCATTGGAATTATTATTCTTGGAGTACCTTCTGGCTAAGTTAAGGTATATTCTATGTCTATTTTACCGAACCTGTTTCTGTAACAATCACAGCGTCGTATTTTACCGGACCTAAACCAAGCTTTTTGTAAGGATCGCATTTTTGGGGTAAGACTACAACCCACCCCCCCCCCCCCCCCCCTGATGATTATGTGAAGGCACATATGTACATGGTATATACCTTTGATTTGGGAGTATTTGGCGGTTCAGGCGATCAACCAGAACGATTTGGGCTTATTGCATATAACACGTCATATCTCGCGATCTATGGAAAAAGACTGGATTATTTTGGAAAGGGGCGATGTTTAGCGTGTAGCGTGTAACAAACTACAGTGTGTAGAAATTAACTGATTAGTCAGTAATGGACTATGAAGAATGCCTGTAAAATGAGCCGTACTATTGTCTCCATACAGAACACACGATGGGTCTGCAAACATCGCTAAAATGGTCAATAACGCTGGTGCTAGCCAGTACAGATAGGGAAAGTCGGTGGCACTCAAAGAGTTAAGCGGTTAATAAATTATATTTTCTGGTGATCCAGCCATTACCTTTGAGATATCTTGGTTTCTGTTTGGCCTGATGGTCACCAAGATCAATAGGTTGGTTCCTCCTGGGGGTCATGAATGTGCACAGCAGATTTGATGGCAATCCAGCCAATACTTGTTGGGATATGTCACAGTCTTTGCTTGATGATTGCACTAGAGCAGCGGTTCTCAAACTACGGGTCGTGACCCAAAGTGGGGTCGTTGGTAGGTGACAGTAGGGTCACGCATTGGCTAAATATGCCTCGTTTTATAAATGTGTATTGATAACATAGTGGTGTAATAAAATGTTCTAATAAATATGCATGATCAAGTTCAACAACTTGTGCTTTTATTTTGATATTCCTTAATTCCACATTGAAACGACACGATACATTAACCCTTTCCCCGCCAATAACGTCGTACAACGGGTTTCAAGTTCATGCGAATTCTGCCAATAATGGCGTACGACGTGATTCTGATTATAATTTCATATTTTCGCCATGGTATTCATATTTCACTCACGGAGCCTTGTCAGATGCTGCGGGACTCAGCACAACTCTGCAACGCTTCAATACTGCCACCTGGTGGCTAATCGGCGAGTTGCCAAACCGGAAATGCCCGTTGCAGCTCGGTCCGTCCCCTAATTCCGTCCGGCCACTCGTTTATCGTCGCGGGACTCAATACACACACCGTGGATATGGATCTTTGCCATAACTCAATAATCTACATGATTTGGGCGTGTATTAGTAATATACAAACCGGAAATGGATCGCCTAGATCCCCACCACATAACTGGGATCTGTTTGCTCCACTCTCATCGCCCAACGGTACGAGGAGACTGACGTGAGTTTCAGCGTTTTTGTTTATCATTTTCGATACAAACTGCTCTGATCAATCACCCATACTACATGAAGCATCTAACAACTATCACAGAATTATAAACGACCCCCCCCCCCCCTCCGTTCACCTGTGCATGATCAGTCATAACCCTTAGGACCATGTACAGTTGACATTTTTTATATAGCGTCGATCGGTATCAAACTGCATTTGATGATCTAATATATGCATTTGTGCCTATATCTCACGTTCTGGGAAATACTGCAGAAAACGATAAAAACATATTTATACACTAGACGGTATTTTCGTATGAATGTGTGAATGAAAAAGTTAAACGTTCCTACATCCTGAACGATAGGTAATCGATGTTGAATGGGCCATAGTAATGTCAATTTAGCAATACAATTTAAAAAGTTATAGCCCTGCAAAGAAGGTGAACATCTCCATAGACTTACAGTACTGGCAGAGATCAAACAGCGATGGATATAAGCGTGGCAGAGAATGGGTTAAGTGTGGGGTCTCCAAAAGAAATCCTAAATAAAATGGGGTCATGGTATAAAAAAGTTTGAGAACCCCTGCACTAGAGGGAAGATCATGGGGTCACCGAAATCAATTGGTTTCTTCCTCGTGGGGCCCTGAATGTGCACAGCAAATGCCATGGCAATCTGGTCACTACTTTTAAATTTGGCCAGAAGGTGGAGCTAGAGGAAAAGTTGTGGGGTCATCAAAATCAAAGGGTTTCTTTCTCGTGGGGCCATGAATGTGCACATAAAATGTCATGGCAATCTGGCCACTACTTTCCGAGATATGGTGAGAACAGATACACACACACACACACACAGGCAACAACAACCTCCCGCCAAGGCTTTCGCCTCGCATGGTATCCCTCTGCGGTTGGAAATGTATGTGGGCTCAGATCTGTCAATTCAGTTCAGTTCAGTTCTGTTTACTTCAATGAAATTCAGTTAAATTGAGCTTAAGTCAGCGCAGTTTAATTCAGCCCCACTCACTTGGCAGGGTTATAAGATTCCAGATAAGACCACAACACAACCACAACACAACCACAACGAAGGACACAGACAATACATACATACACAGACAGGCAACATGGACGACAATAATAGAGCAAAGACTTCAGAGAGGAGCTCCTCTGTTATTCAACTGGATAACAAAGAACACGGTGTAAAGCACACTTTCTCTATCTCCTGTTGATTCACTCCTTGTTCACTCTGTTGCTCAAAACAAGAGGTGAAGTCAGTTCTAAACTGATTCGGTCTCAGTGGGAGACAAAGTCCATAATTGAAAAGATCTGATTCCATGTGATTTGTGCCATTCACACTGTTCAGATCTGAGTCTCCTTTTAGTACAGCAATTAGGCACTGCACAGCTGACAACCATAATTAGACCAATAGATGGCAGGCCGAGTCTGTCTAAAGTGAACTTGATTGATCCATGTTGGGAGACTACACAATTCTTTGTGTGTGATATCTAGTTATTATGTTGAGTCAAAATACGTTTGTTGGCCAGCCGTCTGGTGGTCATCGGTTATCGTAATCTTACATTTAAATTAAATGTTTGCTCATGCATATCTTTGGACACCTCTAGCTGATAAACCAATCAGGATACAGAAACGGGAAATAGGGACCCCAAAATTGTCAACAAGAACGGAGAATGGATCTGACTGGAACGCTAGCTGGATTATACATTGCAACATGAGACAGTAAATACTATTGTAATAAAACGTTCAAAACTATGTTCAATTTGTGTATTGTTTTGTTACTATAAGATTGTATTTCGCACTGTATTAAGCCATACCGACGTCACAGATGAGCTTTAGATGGTTAACGTGATATTAACGTTAGATCTATCATCCGACCTAAATACTATTGTAATAAAACGTTCAAAACTATGTTCAACTTGTGTTTTGTTTCTTACTATAAGATTGTATTTCGCACTGTATTAAGCCATACCGACATCAGGTGAGCTTGCTAGCCATTAGATGGATAACGTGATATTAACGTTAGATCTAACCGACCACAATTTGATTCGAAATGTATTACCTCACTTTGTTGGTCTCTCACGAAAGTCTTTCTCTGGTCTGCATCCCCTTAACAATTGTGTGTATTGAGCCGTACTGTATTGTACCCATTCTGCAATCTGTTAACCGTTTTCAATCAATGTCAGACGTCCTCTCTATAAAAAAACGATTGAATTGCTCAGAATTTAAAATTATGTCCCCAATATGACATAATAATATTAATATTATTCCCCAGTATGACACAATAAACACAGAATGAATGCTACCAAAGAGAATGCTATATGCAATTTGCTAATATACATAACATAGCCCGCAGGAAGGCAAAGTTGACAAACACCACAAAAGGTTTGTACCAAAATGCTATTTATTTTAAACATAATGATACATGATTAATGTATTTTTTTTACTGGACTGGCCCTGTAATTTGCCCTTCAGGTGAAAACTAGCAATATGGGTGTAAGAAAATGTGTATTAATCCTGTAACATGAGTCAAGGTCAGATCTAGCCTGCAATAGAGAACAGAATGTTGATTTTTTGATGTTCAAGTTTCTTTATTAGTTGTCATACAGAAGTACAGAATACTTTTATATAAAATGCTTCTTTCTGTTTTGCTCCAGAGATTGTGCTAGATAAAAATAGATAAGTATAAAATAGAAGTCAAGTACGTAGACAAGTGTTCAATATATACATACTGTAACTGAGGGGTTACAAAACCCTGACTGTATTAAAGATTGTGATAGATTAAACCACTGCTAGTTATGTACTTTAATTACTGGCCAGACAGTACATCAAATATAGATGGTGAACACCCACAAGAATACGGCATTGACAAAGAAATAGTATTTGAGGGTAATTTATTATTATTAGGCAACGTTAGGTTACAGAATGAGAATTAGGGTCGCGCTTGTATGGCGAAGAATATACGTAAAGTCAGTCAAGAGCATGAGTCACTAAGAATAGCAGGAATCCTACGATGGGTCTAAGTTGACACCACCTGTCGTATAGTAGCAATTATATAGGGCAACACTGGTACCGACTGAGACAATGGGTTCCCTCCGGGGTGTAAGGCCTGGAGGGTAGAGGAATGTTCGGGTACTCCGTCTGATTCAATAAGGAATAAAGAGACTCCAGGTACAGGAGTCGGTCCTTGTAAACTCCCTTGATCAGCAGCAAAGCAATAATTGTAATCCAAATGCCCGACAGCATTGATGACAGCTAGCCAGCCCCGTCCACGAGGCAGGCCCGAGTTGTAATCCTCACGAGGTTGAATCCCAAACGATAGTGGAAATCAACGATGCTCTTCTCCGGATACCACGTTCCAAATCAATACAATCCAACCAGTAATGGTTCTGCAATCGCCGACGCCGATTCTCCTGTGTACATGTCCAACGGTTCTCCGCCTAGGACTCCTCGGGTGTGGGCGACGTATTTAGGCCACACAGCCTGGTTAAGTGCACTAGCTAAAGACACGACGAACCGCTGGGTAATGCTACACACGAAAGAACTGTGGCCGCACGATAGACAATAAATTATCTACTATTTACTTCACATTAGATTAAGTCGAACTCAATGTTACTTCACCAAACTCTGACACTTTTACCATTCTATTCGCACGCGGTTCTCAATGCTCTGTTAGACGCAAGGTTGCTCACTTCACTGCATGTTGACTCGTGGTGAAGGTGGGTAAGGTACTGAACGTAACTGAATTGAACTAAGCGACTAAGCGACTAAGCAACTAAGCACGGTGTGCGCACCTTGCGCTGTATTTATACTTAAGTGAATATCTAGTCCCAACCTCAGTCCTTGTCTCGTATTACTACGCTGACTCCGGGCATGTTCCGACATGCCTGCAGTTGTCTTTGAACTTGCCGTTGGGGGCTTGCGCGCTGGCGCCTAGGGGCGCTGTCCAATAGGAGAGCGAATATTACTCTGGTCTGAACGCAGGTAAAGGGATATTCCGTGTATATATATAAATAATATACAAAGTATATCAAACAATAAAGGGATATTCTCAGTTTAATCTGGCCCTTCACAACACATACAATGTACAATGCAGAGTAGAAAAGTAACTGAGTTACAATACAATATACTATACAGTACAATGCAGAAATGGGATGAGGTACAATTTAGGTACAATTTACAGTAAGGTGTAATGAGGTATGGGTTGTAGTGCAAATTCTTTGCCAATAAATATAAAGTGTGTTTAGGTGTTCTAAAGTGGGTGCTGCAGTGAGTTGTTTGTTTAAAGTGAGTGTGTGTGTGTGGATGTGTGTGCTGTGAGTGCATTTGATGGTTGTTACATAGTGTTATTGTCATTTGTATGTGTGTAATGTGTAACTAGTACAGTGGAGGGGTGTCCAGTCCAGGGCCCAGAGAGTAGAGAGCTGTGTGAGTCGTCCCCGGACAGCTTATGTGAGAGGATGACCATCCTTGTTCAAAATTTGAGCTCTTGCAGATTAGCCTGGCCCCACTTCTATCCAGAACAATATATATATATAAGGGGACTGCACATTGTTTATTCACTGTGCTGTTTACCATGGCCTCTCATTCAATCATGATATTCATTGTTTTGGGAAATACAGGTCCTGCAGTTGCCACTCTGATAATGGTTCTTGATATAGAGCAGGGCCAGTCACCTCAAGAGCTCAATCTTTGAGCTTGCATGATTACTATATAACCCTCAGGCTAGGGTTAGATTAGGCCTAGAATATATCTGTTGTGTGGTCTAGGGTTGAGCATCTGGGGAAACAGAAAAACAATCAATACATTTTGGAACATTGTTACTACAATAGATAACGTTATTCATCATATTAACAGATTGCAGAATGGGTACAGTACAGTACAGCTCAATACACACAATTGTTAATGGGATGCAGACCAGAGAAAGACTTTCATCTTGTTTACATCAGGGTCCCCCATTTTCAATTCATCATAACATATTACATACATGACATACAGATAGACAGTAAACAACAGCACAGGGACCATCCAATATCAAACTATTGTTAAGGGGATGCAGACCAGAGAAAGACGTTTGTCTTGTTTACATCAGGGCCCCCCATTTGTAATTCATAGTGACAACAGCATCTAAAACAATATATTTATATGTATATTTATATATTGGAAGAGTATATTTATGAGACAGTATATTTTGTACAACGGTTGTGACAACGTCACCTCAAACTTCAACGTCACAGGCAACAACACAGACCGCTATACCATAGTGTAACACACAGCAAGAATGTGAAACAAGTTACTATTATTAGTATTGGGTTAGAGTTGTTTGATTTACACTAACGTAATGTTAGATTGCTATCTGAGAAAGTTAAAATGCTAACGTAACGTTAGTCTATGTGAGCTGGCTACAACATTTTCCAATGTGTAATCGGAAGTCAAAACGGACTGCATATAAACTGCTGATGACTCATAACTTCCTATCACGTTTGAATAATGCTGTAAAGTTAAGTAAAAATGCATTTCAATAGTAATGTATATGAATTGAGAGCTTACCGATGCAGAGCTAAATCCACTGTTGTCAACAGACGAGACGCAATATTTACTTCCTGTTCCTGAGTTGGAGGAATGTCATTGGGAGAAAACAAGTCACTTGACGTTGTAACGCGTTTTGATTGGTTCCGCAGCAACGCCCCTTTTCACAAAGGTAGGTAGATTTTAGCTTATCAACACATTAATTTTCATAAAGATATGACACAAAAACCGTTGCCAACAAACGGAAATGTGTTATTATAGTATATTATGTAGTTCATATTACAATAACATATACTCTCTAAAACCAGATCAATCATTTCACTAACGGAAGCCTCTAGCAACCTTCGGCCCACCGTCTACAAGGTTAGGGACCAAGGTAAGGTGGCGGATGGTGGTTATCCCATGAATTATGACGTAATGTTGCATTTATTGTGTGTGTGTGTGTGTGTGTGTGTGTGTGTGTGTGTGTGTGTGTGTGTGTGTGTGTGTGTGTGTGTGTGTGTGTGTGTGTGTGTGTGTGTGTGTGTGTGTGTGTGTGTGTGTGTGTGTGTGTGTGTGTGTGTGTGTGTGTGTGTGTGTGTGTGTGTGTGGCCCCGATACATTTGATTCCCTGTTTATGTAATATAATTTGTGGAACCAAATAAAATGTATATGTGTGTGTGTGTGTGTGTGTGTGTGTGTGTGTGTGTGTGTGTGTGTGTGTGTGTGTGTGTGTGTGTGTGTGTGTGTGTGTGTGTGTGTGTGTGTGTGTGTGTGTGTGTGTGTGTGTGTGTGTGTGTGTGTGTGTGTGTGTGTGTGTGTGCAGGGACCGAAACTAAAGCCCGCCGCCCGCCAGGGGCACTCAGTTTTTACCTTTGGCGCTTGACACTTAGAGGGCTGCACGCCGTGTGGCGTGTAACCGTGGCAACGAGTCATATCCGCCCAGCCCTGCAGCGGGATACTATTGGCTAAGGGCTTCTGCTCGCAGTGCTCATGTCACCACAGGCAGTCTGCTCTAGAAGAGCGGACCTCCACGAGCTACCGTTACTGTTTAAACTATGACCCAGTCAACTATTCACTTTTAGTTTAATACATGACGAGGCATTGTCTAACGGTATCTAGCTGGCTAGCTACTGATAGCTGCTGATATCAACAAATGCTCCAGCAATAGTCGACTCGAGTGCATAAATACCTCCGTTCCCTCGCTAGCTCGCGTTAGCTAGCTCACGTTAGATGATCGATCTGTCCCAGTAAACTAAATTGTCTTAACGTTATCTACCGGGCTAGCAGTAGCTACAGATAGCTCCTGATATCAATGTCTTATAACATTGATTGAATGCGTATTCTAGCTGAGGGCATGTTGAATGTGATTTGACAAAAGGACCGTAACGTTATAAATAGGTTCCAGCTGCATCGCCGGAGAATCCTTGCATGCTGAATGTAGGGTCTAGCTGAATATAGGGTCTAGCTGCAGGGCCGGAGAATCCTTGCTGGAGCTGGAGGCTACTCAAGTATACACACAGACAGTGGAGCTGTTTGCAGATAGCAAGCATTTTGACATATTGCGTGGTGGCGATGTCTTGCAGATAATACAACTACAAGTATGATTATATAATATATATTTTATTAAAAAAAAAATTATATAAAATATATATATATATATTTTTAATCAAAAACATTTTGACAGGTAAGAAATATGCTTGGCGGGTAGACTCTTCCCATCTACCCGCCACTGGCCGGTGAGTCAAAAAGTTAATTTCGCTCCCTGTGTGTGTGTATGTGTGTGTGTGTGTGTGTGTGTGTGTGTGTGTGTGTGTGTGTGTGTGTGTGTGTGTGTGTGTGTGTGTGTGTGGTCGGGGACCAATCAATGGACTGATCAGTGGAAAGACTATCACATTGATAGATTGACCAAGCAATGGACTGACTGAACAGACCAACGTATTATATTCTAGAAGAGTGATTGATGAGACGGATCCATTGGACTGAAACATGCATTCTCTATTAGTGAGAGAGGGGGGTATAAAGTATATAGTCTACATGCATACACCCTTTTCTACACCACAGATTATTTGACCCCTTTCCTAATTGTAACCGAGTGGATTAGAACCTGGGACCAGTGGGACCACAGGATCCACAGGCAGCCGCCCTAACCAGCTAAACTAAACGGTCAGACCCCTTAGCAGGTGCTGGTTGACTGTGGCCGACTCGTTAATAGTTTACACTAATCAAAATTTTTACATCTGTGGTTTCAGACTGCTCCAAATCATAATTTAAATGGTCTATAAACTTGGCTTGGCCAGTCTCGTATATCTATTCTCACAGAAAGGGTTCCTGGCTGTGGATATGGCCGATGTGATATGTCAGAGCTAATACATCTGTGCTTTTGGCATGTAAAAAACCCCTAATGGCCATATATGGTTGACACATCTGCGTCCTTGGCTGTGGCCACTCTACGTACTTGTTTTGGCCACACTTCTAACCGTGCGTAATGGGCCAGTGCAAACAGAGACACACGACTAGACCAGAGGTGGGAGTAGGAGTCACACTTGTGTGCAAGTCACGAGCACGTTTCAAGTCTTAACCTTCAAAGATCAGACTCCATGTGTTTTGGGCTGTTCACACACTGTTGTGAAAAAACCGGAGTCACTGCTTAACGCCAAGCAAGACGAGTCAAGTCATTGCTCGGGTCGAGCGTGTCACAAGTCAAGTCACCATGAAAGAAGCGTTTAAAACGAGAGAGAAAAAGGTACAATAGCAAAGCCATGTCATGAGAAAACCGTACCTGTTGATAATTGAGAACCCGCTTTTTCTGTAGGTCACCACATAAGTTATACATAACATAATGGGAATATGACTGTGCCCACTAATCACTAGTTATTTCTGCCTTTGTGAGCTGCAGCAATGGTCCTCTTTTCAAATGGCAAATGGCTGCATTTATATAGCACTTTTATCCAAAGCGCTTTACAATTTGTTGCTCACATTTTACCCATTCACTCACACATTCACACACTGATGGCAGAGGCAACCATGCAAGGTGCCAACCAGCACATCGGGAGCAATTAGGGGTTAAGTGTCTTGCTCAAGGCCACTTTGACACGCTGCCACGCTGCCCGGGAGGAGCGGGAATCGAACCAGGAACCTCCGGATTACCAGATGACTGCTTTACCTCCTGAGCCACTGTCGCCCCGCTTTTTCTTCCTAAGATTATAGACTGCTCCGGTTACATTTCGGTTTTAAAATCACTTATTACAATAAAACAGACACATGATAGCATATAATATTAATTAGGCCTTCCATTGGCAGTTTTCAACATGGGCAGTGGGTGAGGTGAAAATAGAGAGTTGAAGTGACTGATGTCAGCGGTGTGGAGGGTGACTAGCGTGTCGTGGCAGTACTATGGACATCTTTATCCAAGACCTTTTGAATGCCAAGATAGATTATTATCTACCCGCAGCAGTTTCACACTTTGAATTTATTACGTGTCACACGCCAGTGCTGTATAAGCAATTATTCAAATGTGTGATCTATACATTTAGACTTTAACACTGACATTTTAATCGTCATCAAGGAAAAATACCATCTTGCCTATTCTTGCAGGCTTGCATTTGTCACACAATTGATTAGAGAGAGAGAGGGAAATATACTGTAGGTAGAGAGAGAGGGGGAGAGAAAGAAAGAGAGAGAGAGAGAGAGAGAGAGAGAGAGAGAGAGAGAGAGAGAGAGAGAGGAGAGAGAGAGAGAGAGGAGAGAGAGAGAGAGAGAGAGAGAGAGAGAGAGAGAGAAAGAGAGAGAGAGAGAGAGAGAGAGAGAGAGAGAGAGAGAGAGAGAGAGAGAGAGAGAGAGAGAGCATTTAGCTGTGGTTGAGTTACATTGATTTTGAACTAGCGAAGGGATGTGAACAGAATGATGAAGCTCTGTCTTGAAAAGGTGTCAATTCATGAGCTGCCTTGTCTGAATTAGAAATGGTCTGGTGATGTAAGAGAGAGAGAGAGAGAGAGAGAGAGAGAGAGAGAGAGAGAGAAAGAGAGAGAGAGAGAGAGAGAGAGAGAGAGAGAGAGAGAGAGAGAGAGAGAGAGAGAGAGAGAGAGAATCAACGCAGGTGTGGAAGAATCCTTTCAACGCGCTTTCAGCTCCATCTTGTCTGCATTGTTTTCTTGGTCCTGCTAGACACTGCTAGTATTTTAAGCCTGGGTCGCACGCGCGCCACTAAAAGTCACCCAATCATTGTTTGAACACAGTAATTCTTCATACTCAACGCAAATAGGCTATTCAGCTCCATAGAAACTGTCAAGTTCTTTTGAGTCATCTGCCTCACGTCCTGAGTCATGAATGCCAAGTAAAAGTTAAGTTGAGTCATTTATCAGCGTTAGTGTGTGGGGCAGACATACATAAAGATCACAAATGGACACGTGGACACTGGACAAATGGATGGCTATTGGCCTTAGAGACAGATCATATGGCAGCCAAGGGAGATTTTTTTAGCTGGAAAAGAATCAGCTCTTTAAGCCTCCTACTGTTGTACACAGTAGTGTTTAGGTGTGTGCGCACACGCAGGGCCTCCTCGGGGGTGTGCGAGCATATATATATATTTTTTTGCGAGGCCCCCCTTCCCGCGAGGCCCTTTTTCATCACAGACCTAAAATCTAGTTTTGCTTACATGCTTATATATTTCACATTAGACACGTTTCTAGAATAGTGTTCCGGGCTCTGCGGCTCTGCAGATATACTATTGGTTTCATTCAATTACTTTTGTGCAAAGCATCGTTGGAGGACTAACACTAGGGGGAGCCAAGCTGGTTGGCGTCGGTCTGGTAGTCGGTAGAGAGATGTGAAGAAGACCGGATCCACGAGGGGAGGGGGTACAGCCAGGTACAGGGTCTATTCAGCGCTATCCACAGGAGCGAGTGGATGTCTTTTGAAAAGCAGCATCGGAGCAGAAGAAATAACACCGTGTGCCATAAGCTTGTTATCAATACCAAGTATGATTAGGTTATGCCAAGACGAAGAGGACGTTCGGCAGATGGACTGAAGATGAAAGTTGTTGCGTGTTAGAACCTTCAGTCAGGCTATAGCTATGTCGGCTAGTAGCAATTAGCTAAAGGCAGGGAGTCGGGACAGCTAACTAGCGTTAGCTACGTTATCGAGTGCTAACGTGTGGCAGATAAACTAGGACTCCCAAGTTCATCCCAACGGGGGGACAATATCATGGATGCGACTGGTGAACTTTTTCATCTCCACGGTAGGAAAATGCGTCGACGTCGTCTCCTTCCAACTTTGCCATTGATTCTGCGTTAGGGTGAGTTTTTCATGCAATCTATTCTGTTCCCGCCGTGGTCTCTGACTCTCTGTCTCTCTCTCTCTCTCTCTCTCTCTCTCTCTCTCTCTCTCTCTCTCTCTCTCTCTCTCTCTCTATCTCTCTCTCTCTCTCTCTATTTATGAATCGTTTTCAAATAAACGCTAGATTATCGATAGTATATGTGTACTTATGCACGCTATAGAAGCGGGCTGAAATATCGATTCTCTCATTTCCTGATCAGCGATCACAGCCACACAGCCACACACACACATATGGGACACGCTGATATCTCTGTGAAAAAAGCTCTGATTATCCTAAGACTGGTAAAATAAATTCGTTACCTCAGATCAGATGTTATACAAAAAGATTATTCCAATTCCTGATCGTCATTCCGATATCGATCGCGTTTATTGATTCAGCGTTGGGTACTGTAAATACATAATCCACGCGTTTTCCGATCACAATGGATTCTTCAGTTGGCTTGACGGAAAAGTAAAATGAGGAAACTGGCCCGCCCCCCCCCCCCCCCCCCATCAGTCTAAAGTAATGGGGTGCTGTTACGCAAGGAGCGACGATAGGGGGCGGTATCTTCCCAATTGAGCTCAGAGAGAGTCTGCAACACTAACCTGAGGCTCGATTGATGAAATATGAATTCAAATCGCCAATAAAAAAAATACGACAAACAAACGCTATATAGCGTTGGCGGCACTCAACGTTCGGCATGAACTAACGACGCGTGGCTGGCACTCAAAGTGTTAAGGCCGCCTATGGCTAACAGCATAACAATAAGACGAAAGAGTGACAATATAATTCTATATAATTCTATGGACAAGACCCAAGACCCTGGAGCGGCAGACACGAGAGAGAAGCGCTGACAGCATAGTGTGTGTGTGTGTGTGTGTGTGTGTGTGTGTGTGTGTGTATGTGTGTGTGTGTGTGTGTGTGTGTGTGTGTGTGTGTGTGTGTGTGTGTGTGTGTGTGTGTGTGTGTGCGTGCGTGCGTGCGTGCGTGCGTGCGTGCGTGCGTGCGTGCGTGCGTGTGTGTGTGTGTGTGTAAGAGAAAGAGAGGGAGAGAGAGAGAGAGAGAGAGAGAGAGAGAGAGAGAGACATGAAGAGATATACGCAGACAGAGGGACAGACAAAGAGAGTGGGTGTGTGAGAGAAAGAAAAGAAAGAAAGGGAGAGAAGAGAAAGATAGTTTTGCTGTGATCTGATGTGTTGTATGGCTAATGGAATTATTTCCCTCTGTTACTGTAGTCACGCTAGGCTGATCATTATAGCTGCATCTAATCAAAGACTTAATTAGACTTGATCAACAATTAGGACTTGTTGATTGTATTGTATTCACATTGATGCAATTATAAATCTCTGAATGTAGAATGCATCTCCTGTACAGTTCTGTGTCCCTGTGTCACTCTCTCCTTTCCTTTCCTTTCCTATCTGTTATGGTTTGTAACCGACCTCAAACGCAACGGCACAGACAGGAAGTTCAGAGTTAGCCAAATGCTAGGGCGTATTTATTTACAGAGTCAAAAGAAGGATAAGTACAATAATCAAACAAATAGGGAGACTGCCTTCGGCAGAGTCATCTGCCGCTCTGCAGAATCCTCCTGGTGATAGTGGTGGGGAATTGGCATGTGACGTTGTAGCGGCTCTGCAGATACTCCCAGCAGATAGTGGTGGGGAATTGGCATGTGACGTTGTAGCGGCTCTGCAGATACTCCCAGCTTTCGCTCAAGGTGGAAAACGGAGAGAGAGAGAGATATCAGAAACAGTCCAACGAAACACAGAGGCAGTGTGGTTCCCTCCTCCCTAGCTGGGTCCAGAACCAATTGACAGTGACGGTCTTCAGTGTTCCCCACAACACACAATTTAGAATAATCCAGAACCAATTGATAGTGACAGTCTTCAGTGTTTCTTCAATACACACAATCAGAATAATCCAGAACCAAACGATAGTGACAGTCTTCAGTGTTTCTTCAATACACACAATCAGAATAATCCAGAACCAAACGATAGTGACAGTCTTCAGTGTTTCTTCAATACACACACTCAGAATAATCCAGAGGGGTTTGGTTCCACTCACCCAAGCGCAACGCGTAAAGCGAGCAAAACGAGGCGCAGCTCCAAACGGGGAACAAGGTTCTCAACAGCGGTTCTCCACAGAAAGGTCCTGGAGAGAAAGTAGACCAGGAACAGCAACGGGGAAAAAACAGGCAAATGCAGTTGTATTCCAGAACGACCCGACAACGATAGAAGGAAGGTCCAGGTATATAAAGCCCACTGGGGCGCTGATTAGCACACACATCAGGTGCGTGATGGTAATTGATACTTAACCTAGAAGTGTGCGTTAGGCAACGGACCAATCATCACAGCACCCCAAGAAGCGTGTGGCGGGGAAATAACCAATCCTCACAGTACCCCCCCCCTCCACGGGAGCCACCCGGCGACCCACTCGGCCCCGGCCTGCCCGGATGGGACCAAAGGAAGCCGGCGATCAGGGGCACTGGAGAGGGGGACAGAGACAGAGGCCCGGAGAGGGGGACCGGAGACGGGGACAGAGGACCGGTGAGGGGGGCCGGAGAAAGGGACAGGGAACCGGCGAGGGAGGCCGGAGACGGAGACAGAGGCCCGGAGAGGGGGCTAGAGACAGGGACACAAGGGGATCCCCGGGGCGAAGGACTGGACGCCGCCTGAAGACACTGGGTATGACAGGAGGGGCTCCACCCCCTGATGGTGCCGGAGGACCAGGCGATGTGGGGCTCATGCAGCGCGAGCCAAGGCCTGCCCAGGACTACAGGGACAAGAGGAGAGCTGGTGATGAAAAACTGGAGTCTCTCAACGTGGTTACCAGCAATGGTGAGAAGGACTGGACAGGTGCGTTGAGTGATGTCAGCCAGGCGGCGATGATCCAGCGCGAAGACCTCCAAGGGCCTCTCGAGGTCCTCAAGTGGAATGTTGTCCCGGGTGGCAAACTCAACGTCCAGGAAACTCCCATCAGCACCAGAGTCAATGAGTGCACCCACCGTCGCCCGCTGGTCAGCCCAGGCTAGGGTGACGTTCGTCAGACGGTTAGGTGGTGCACGGGTGGGGGAACAGGAGAAACGGCTCACCAGGATCTCCCGGGGTCCCGGCGAGCCTGGTCTTCTTGGCCGGGTAGGGCAATTGGAGACACGGTGTCCATCCCGGCCGCAGTAGAGGCAAAGGCCGGACCTGAGCCTGGACTCCCGTTCGGCCGGGCTAAGGCGGGTGCGTCCCAGCTGCATGGGTTCCTCCTCGGTCACAGCTCGGGAGGGAAAAACCCCACCAGTCACGGAGGGGGCAGGACGGTCAGCACTGTAGAGGCGGCTGCCGGGAAGGGAAGCCCCTGAGTGGAGGTCGATGGCACAGTCGTAAGGCCGGTGAGGCGGAAGGGCCTGAGCCCGGGACTCACTGAAAACCTCCTTGAGGTCGTGGTACTCGGGGGGTACGTCTGGGGGTCCCAGTCGTGCTCGCTCGCGCCTTCTCTCCCGGAGGCGTCCGTCGATGCGGATAGCGAGGTTGAATAGGTCTTCGAGGGACTCAGGTTCCTCACGGGTCGCGAGCTGGTCCCTGACAGCGTCGTTGAGCCCCCTCATGAAGGTGAGACGAATCGCTTGATCGTTCCAGCCGCTCTCCGTTGCCGCCAGTCTGAACTCCAGCACGTAGTCAGTGACCCCGCCACTGCCCTGCCGGAAGGTGCCCAACCGAGCTCCAGGGTCCTGGCCACGGGCTGGGTGGTGGAAAACCCTGCGGAGCTCAGCCACGAAGTCTGGGTAGGAAAAACAGAAATCAGCCCCCATTGCCCAGGAGGCAGTAACCCACTGGGCTGCCCGGCCCGAGAGCAGGTTAGTCATATAAGCCACTCGGGCTCCCCTTGAAGTGAATCGGCTGGGTTGATGACGAAAAACCAACTCACATTGTATGATGAATGTGGCACAATCCTCGAAGTTACCATCGAACAACCGTGGTTCGGAGAGACGGGGCTCCCGAGGTGCGGGATCGGGAGGCGCGGGGCCTGCCACGGCTGCGGGTGATGCTCCGGCCGAGGCTCCTGAAGTAGGTGGGGTTACAAGCAAGGTGTTTAATGCTGTACTGAGAGCCTGAAGCTGGTGCAGAACAACAGCCTGCTGATACCCCTGGGTAGTCTGCTGGGTGGCCAGAGTGTCAATGGTATCCAGAATAAGCTGGACCTCGGCCCGGAGGTCCTGTAAAGCAGCCACAGCCGCACCCAACTGTTGGGTGTGGTCGTTGACCAACTCGATCTGGACCGCCAACGCTGCCCTGACCCTGTCTGTGTCGGCTGAGGTCGTCATGGTCGGGTCGTAATGTTATGGTTTGTAACCGACCTCAAACGCAACGGCACAGACAGGAAGTTCAGAGTTAGCCAAATGCTAGGGCGTATTTATTTACAGAGTCAAAAGAAGGATAAGTACAATAATCAAACAAATAGGGAGACTGCCTTCGGCAGAGTCATCTGCCGCTCTGCAGAATCCTCCTGGTGATAGTGGTGGGGAATTGGCATGTGACGTTGTAGCGGCTCTGCAGATACTCCCAGCAGATAGTGGTGGGGAATTGGCATGTGACGTTGTAGCGGCTCTGCAGATACTCCCAGCTTTCTCTCAAGGTGGAAAACGGAGAGAGAGAGAGATATCAGAAACAGTCCAACGAAACACAGAGGCAGTGTGGTTCCCTCCTCCCTAGCTGGGTCCAGAACCAATTGACAGTGACGGTCTTCAGTGTTTCTTCAATACACACAATCAGAATAATCCAGAACCAAACGATAGTGACAGTCTTCAGTGTTTCTTCAATACACACAATCAGAATAATCCAGAACCAAACGATAGTGACAGTCTTCAGTGTTTCTTCAATACACACACTCAGAATAATCCAGAGGGGTTTGGTTCCACTCACCCAAGCGCAACGCGTAAAGCGGGCAAAACGAGGCGCAACTCCAAACGGGGAACAAGGTTCTCAACAGCGGTTCTCCACAGAAAGGTCCTGGAGAGAAAGTAGACCAGGAACAGCAACGGGGAAAAAACAGGCAAATGCAGTTGTATTCCAGAACGACCCGACAACGATAGAAGGAAGGTCCAGGTATATAAAGCCCACTGGGGCGCTGATTAGCACACACATCAGGTGCGTGATGGTAATTGATACTTAACCTAGAAGTGTGCGTTAGGCAACGGACCAATCATCACAGCACCCCAAGAAGCGTGTGGCGGGGAAAGAACCAATCCTCACACTTTCCTTTCCTTTCCTCCTCTCCCCTCCTAAATGCTGCTGAATGTCTTGTCTCATTGGCAACCTCTCACATAGAGGAGAGATGGATGGAGAGTGAGAGAGAGAGAGAGAGATAGATAGAGAGAGAGAGAGAGAGAGAGAGAGAGAGAGAGAGATTTTGAGATTTTATAAAAACTTTATTTTTTACTAAAACTACACAAGATGCAACAAAACGTTCAAAATAAAAAATACCCTACAACTCAAAAACAAAAAACAAAACAAACAAAAACAAAAAAACACAAACAAAACAAAACGAACAAACACACAAAAACAAAACAAACAAAAAAAAATCAATTAGGGACAATGATGCTGAAACTGAACCAAATTGTCACTTGAAATTTTCCCCCACAGGGAAAAAAGAAACCTAAACAATCCAAAGTTCTGGGCGTATCAGAGAGAGAGACACCGGAGAGGCACTGTAGAAACCGTTGTCCTGAGAAGAGCGTCTCTAGCTTCACCTTTCCCCGTGTGGTACAACACATCAGGCCTTTGTGCGTGTCCGACAGACTCCAGTCAAAGCTTATCCCGTGGATAAACAGGGCCGCCCTGTCAGCTGACCATCCTCCTTCAGCCTCATCACATTTGCTCCTACCGTCCACCAGTTTTATATCACATGGCATCGATGATGTCGGGGGCCGAAAACAGAGCAGGGGGATCGAGATGCACTCTGGACCGACATCCTCATCAGACAGTATGTTACCCTTGCCTCCCCGTCCGAGGCCGCCTTTTCCTCCCTGGTTCAGATGCCGCTCCAACATCACCTCCCACTCCCCCGTGTGGAGACTGGCAGCCCTCAGTGACTTCCCATCGAGCAGTCTGATTCGAGAGCTCAAAGCCCTAATGAAACCCATTCCGAACATCGGTTAGAAATTAACCAGCAAAGTCCGCTTTACCATCACCCTCCAAGGCTGAATCAGGAAACCGTTTATTTCGGCGTAGAACGTGATGAGCCCCACAGTCATACCTTCCAACCCTTGAACAAGGTACCGGTGCCGGTAACATAAAAAGACGGCAGAGACAACATCCCCCATGACGACTCTGATGAAAGGTCTGCCGAAGGAGCAATGCGTGGCCTCCCCATCGGGCATGAAAACGATACGCCCCGCTCCTGCCTCTGAATCCTCCATAGTCCCAGTCTTTATAAAATTCCACAAAAGTATAAGAGTACATGAGATGAACAAAAAAAGTCTCAGCCTCCCTGCCCCGGTATCGGGACACCTTGAAATGTCCAGCCCTAAGTGACACCACACCTCATTTAGAAATAAAAAAGGTAAAACAAAAAAAACAAATAAAACAAACAAAACTACACCGATTCCACTCCAGCCTCCACCACACTGGGGCCCTGCAGCACCTTCTGCACAATCTTTCTCATCCTGTATATATCTGTGTCAACAAAACGACCATCTCCTTTAAACCTCATATGTTCCTTTGCTGCCAAAACAAACAAATCTTTATCCGGAAAAAAATCTTTCACCTCTACACTCTTCCTGTTCTTTGTCAACTTTAAAAATAGTTTCATTGCATCTAGTGAATAGGAAAAACCATCGCTCTCATAGTCATCATCATCAACACACATCTCCGCCCATGAAGCCCCCTGTGTACTCTGCGTACTGCTAAGTTCTTCCGTCCCACCTGTCTTCTTAGCTTGAGAGCTCGACAACCCAACTACTTCAATCTTTCTCTTCTGCCTAGCAACCCCCACCCCGCCGTCCCCCTCTCCCATGTCAATATCCTCTACTTCCTCCACCCTGACCCCCTCAACAGCTACAGCTACCCCAGGTACACTCCCCACATCTGTAACCCTTCCCGCCACGACCCCCCCCCCCCCCCCCCCCCACATTTTCATCCCCATCACCTTCCCTTCGTATTACAACAGGTCCACTCGCCACCTCCGTAATCCTTCCCACCACGACCCCCCCCCCCTCCCCACATTTTCATCCCCACCATCTTCTCTTTGTATTACAACAGGTCCACTTGCCCCCTCTGTAACCCTTCCCACCACGGCCCCCCCCCCCCACATTTTCATCCCCATCATCTTCCCCTTGTATCACAACAGTGCCACTTGTCCCCTCTGCAATCCTTCCCACCACGACCCCCCCCCCCCCCCCATATCTTCATCCCCACCAATTGTCCCTCGTACGTCAACAAGTTCACTCCTCACCTGGCTATTTAACGCGTCCCGGCTGACACAAGCTCCTTCCACCCCCCCCCCCCCACGTTCCATCTCCACCATTCTTTCCCTGTACCGCAATCTCAGCCGTACCTACTCCTTCCATTTCCCTATCACTTCTATCTGTTACGATAACCTTCTCAGAACTCTCCCTACTACCCCTCTTCCCTGTCCCCCCCCCCCCCCTCAACCCCTCGATTCATACCCCAAGCTGCTCTTCCTTTCTTCATTGCACTCTCCCCCTCCTTTTCTCCCCTGCTCGGCCCCTCCCCAGGGCACGCTTGCCTCTGATGCCCCTCCCTTCCACACGCAAAACAGTGCATGTTTTGTGACGTCGCAAAAATAACATACTCAAACCCGTCTACTATTACTTTAAAATTAAGATCCAACTCATCATCACGTTTGTTCATTATAATGAACGTCTGCCTTCTGTGAGAAACCACATGCTGTAGTTCAGGTGCCTTAAAACCCGAAGACAGTTTCTTTAAAGGAGCTACAACTTTCCCAAACCTGGCGAGTTCCCTTAATATAACCTCGTCGCTCACCAACGGGGGAACGTTTGACACCGTCACCTTAATGGCAGGTGTTGTGAGCGGCATCACAGCCACAAACGTATCACGTATGATCAAACCGTCCGTTATCAGTTGATTAACCCTAATCAAATCATCCACAAAGAAAATGATACACCCATTCATCCTGGCCGCAGACTTAACGGCCGAAGCGCCTACTATTCCCGCAACGACGAGACCGCATTCCTCGAACACGGAAACGCCGGCGCGACTTTGAAACCATGTTTCCTGGTCAGCTTAGTGAAGTCCATGCCACCGCGACAGCAGACAGCTGCCTAAGCGAACACTGACAACACTACCAGCCCACCATCAACACACAACCAGCCAAATAAACCCCAGTCCAATTCACAATTTGACAAACAACATAAAGATAGGAAAAGTTTAGAAAGACTCACGCGTTCCGCAAACTTTCAGCAGCACCCACACTCAAAACCACCCGCTCCACCATCCACACGCATGCGCACAGAGAGACGGTGTGTATGACAGAGACAGAGACAGAGAGAGAGAGAGAGAGAGAGAGAGAGAGAGAGAGGAGAGAGAGAGAGAGAGAGAGAGAGAGAGAGAGAGAGAGAGAGAGTGAGAGAGAAAGAGAGAGAGAGACAGAGAGAGAATAATATATTTATTTTTAACTAAACAATAATCTGTGTACCAAACAGCTGCTGTGTGCTATACAAAAAACCAGACACTCTTCTGAAAGGTCAAACAATAATGAAACCAGTCAATCCAAACAACTTTTATCAAATCAGGAGAGAAAATCGAATCTTATGGACGCCTAACACGTGCTGACATCAAATATGGAAAGGTAATTAGTAAATAGCAAGGCCTTGCAAGACAGCTATATGATAGAAAAACAGCTGGAAGGGCAACCCTCTGTCTTTCACATATCTGGCTCTCTATGCAACAGAGAGAAACGAACACTAACAGCAAACAGGAGATAAATTACATGAAGACATTAGCCTGTGTTAGCCCATCTAATTACAAGGTCACTTGGATGCCAAATGCACAAGGCTCATTCAATACAGTGATTACACAGAATATGAGATGAATCATAATGATCAAGTCTCAATGGACTGAATAATTTCCAGCAATAAGTGCGAGTTTGAAAGAGAATGCAATTCTAATTTGTCTCAACCCAGTGACCCATTGAGACCGCAACCCAATGAGAGGCAATATTTCCTCCCGCTCCTCCTCCTCCCCCTCCTCCCCCTCCTCCCCCTCCTCCCCCTCCTCCTCCTCCTCCTCCTTCAACCTATGTGTCCTTCACTACTGTACATTCCAGTCAGTCTGTGGAATGGAAACAAATGCCCACACATACAGATGCAGCGAAGTAGAGTGTGTTGTCACCGGGTATGTGCGCACACAATAATGATACTCAACCAGTAGGGGGCGCTCAGGTTACAACAATGTGCGCCACAACGATTTCCTGGAATTGCAATGAGTCCTTCATGTTGCAATAGTTGCAGGTGGCTAACCGAACTTGTAATGGCGTCTCTCAAATCAACTTGCGGTACCGTTAACTCATTCAGCGCCATCGTTTAATGAGCCAGGGGGCGCTAGAACGCCATCGCTTTAATCAATGGGCAGACTGTGACATTTGCGAGTGCTTAAAATATATCTTATATTATAGCTATGGGTCTAATACACCTGTCGATTGTCAGTGAGTTGCTTCCAGTCAACATACACAAAACAGATTGTTTTTTCATACGTACATTTCCGTTTTATACCATTTTGAATATGAATATAGTTTGGGTGCTTCTGAGTAATTCCAGGAAAAGACGCGATAATAGCGTTTTAGCGGAATACACTTATAACGTTGTCATTTTTCGCCTGATTGTCGAATCTTCCTGACGCTAGATTATCATTTTTATCCTTCCTCGTGCATACATGAAATTTCCCTCGTAGCGGGGCGCTCCCCCCCACCCCCACCGCAGCCAATGGTAAAAAGCACATACACATACACACAGATAGCTTTGATCGGGGTAGAAAGAAATATCAGATCAACGCAAGATTGTGTATATATAATTGAGTCCTTACCTGGTCTCTGATGTAATGCAAGAAAAATAATCCAATTATCTGATCGCCATTCCAGTTATCCACAGCGATCCTGTCCCCGAAATTTCCGAGAGTTACACATGAACGGGCGGGCGGGGTTAGTGTGCCATGCCATCGTTGTAAAGGCCTGGCTCGCCTGAGTATTTAAACCCCGCCCCCACGGCTCAGATCGGCTCAGAAACACACCAGACCATTTCCACTGGAGTGCAATAGCTCCGCAAGGCAGTAGAGGGCGGTGTTGGCCGTCTGCCAGCTCAGACAGGGTCTGAAGGGTCTGCAGAGGCTGCAGCCATGAATTATGAATAGATAGATAGATAGATAGATATAGCGAATAAAAGAAATAACGATCTCAAAAACGAGTTAACTCGTTGTTGGCGCTGAACGCATGGCGGGCAATAACGAGTTAACTCGTTCTTGGCGCAGATTGTGTTAAAGCAGTGATTAAGCAGTGTTGTTCACTATTTGGGAGTCAACTTTGTATCGTATTTTATTTGGGAGTTGAACTCAGGTAGTCAACTTGGCAGCCAGATTTGTTTAATACATTTAATAGAGACAGCTTTTTTTGGTGAATTTTGTTCACACTCCCTCACTAGTTTAAAGTCAATGTAACTCAACCACAGCACTCTCTCTCTCTCTCTCTCTCTCTCTCACAGAAGCAATTATTTTCTCCATATAAATTAGCAAATGGTAAATGGACTGCATTTATATAGCGCTATTATCCAAAGCGCTTCACAACTTATGCCTCACATTCACCCATTCACTCACACATTCACACAGCGACGACGGAGGCGACCATGCAAGGAGTCAACCTGCTCATCGGGAGCAGTCGGGGGTTAAGTGTCTTTGCTTAAGGACACTTCGCCATGCTGCCCGGGAGGAGCCAGAATCTAACCGGGAAATGTCCAAATACCAGATGACCGCTTGAGCCAGTGTCGCCCCAGTAGTAGTAGTAGTAGTAGTAGTACTACTACTACTACATTAGTAGTAGTATAGTAGTAGTAGTACAGCATTAGTAGTAGTAGTAGTAGTAGTAGTAGTAGTAGTAGTAGTAGTAGTAGTAGTAGTAGTAGTAGTAGTAGTAGTAGTAGTAGTAGTAGTAGTAGTAGTGCAGTAGTAGTAGTATACTAGTAGTAAAAAATATATAATAATAATAATTATTTGTTGATGACCATCATAGTTTATTAACACACAATAAGATGCCTTGCTGACATTAGATTGACCCTTAGTTACACTTGTAACCACCTCACATGTGTGTATAGGCACGTTTTAATATGTCATTTTATCCGATGCAGATCCTGTTGAATTTAATAAAGTGTTTTGGGAGTTGTGAGCGCTGCTTTACGACGTGGATACCTGCATTTCACAGCCCGGCCCGGCACCAGAGAGGACGTGTGTTAAAAACGAATACAAACCTCCAGCATGCAGCTGGCAAAGCTTCATATTTCTTTCACGTTCTGGTCATTTTTACGATGCATCTTTCTGTACGTCTTGATATGGGAACATTACATTTGGCACCCCATAATAACTCTAAAGACCCTCTTGTATAGAGGTTTTATGGTTTTATTCTGTGGCAGTGAGCACTTTTTGACGGGTCCAAGAAACTGCAGTTTGACGATTGGTATGAAGCAACAACACAGAGTCAAATATTAAAATTAGTGGTGGGACTCTATAAAAAAAATGTATCGAATTAATTTGAGACTTTATAGTTAATTAATAGAAATTAATTACATTTTAATCGCATATCAATATTTGATGCGAAAAGCTAAATTGGTTCAATTCAAATGAATTTTGGTATACGAGTGAATCAATGAATATACATTACACTTACGTTTAAGCAGCAAAATCCTGTATTAGCTACTACACAGACCAACAGATCAATGCAATTTTTAACAAAGTGCAGCAATTTTAGGAAATACATTTTTTTTATGAACAAACCAGACTAAGAAAAAAGGTAATTTGCGATTTA
>NC_140183.1:72345827-72373327 GCF_963971535.1 Notolepis coatsorum
CCAACACACCAACAAGCCTAACCTAGAACTTATATTAAGAAAGCTGTGTGTGTCCTAATCAAAACACTTGGGAAATTACAGAGGCCCCGGTGTGGCCATAGAGAGAGAAAGAACATGTATCGAGGCCACGTTTTACTACACTGAGCACTCAAAATGCTATTGCTTGCGCAAGCTACAGTATTATTGCATGCAAGCACTCTAAATGCTCTTATTGCGTGGCCACAAATGAATGAGATACAATTCATTCCCACGTTTTGGATAATTCGCTCACACAAATTATGCCTGACTCACCAAACTAGGTCACGATAGGTCAAACTAAGTCAAACTAGGTCAGACTGGGCCAAACTAGGTCAGATTAGGTCAAACTAGGTCAAACTAGGTGTTGCAGATCAAATATGAAGTAAGGTCCAGCAATCGCATTTCTTATTTTCCACCTAAAATGTTATCAGAAACATAATTTTAGATAACCGTTTGATGGTAAACGAGAATGTTTACAAACAAGCCACCATTTTGTGAATGTCACCATTTTCTTCACACGAGTCAAGCACCCCACATTGTCTATGAAACTGCACTGGTAAAAGTAATCAACAACCTCCTCATCTCCGCTGACTCTGTCACCCTCAACATCCTGATCCTACTCGATCTTAGTGCAGCCTTTGACACAGTGTGTCATTCCATCCTCCTCCAAAGGCTGCACCAACTGGGTGTTGAGGGCACAGCACTCGACTGGTTTTCCTCCTATCTCACTGACAGACATCAATTCTTCTCCCTCTCCGGCCACACTTCTTCCCCCTCCCCAGTCACACAGGGGGTCCCCCAAGGCTCAGTCCTCGGCCCCTTGCTCTTCATCTGCTACATTCTCCCCCTTGGTCACATCATTCGTAAACACAACCTCAACTTCCACTGCTACGCTGACTGACGACACCCAAATATACATCAGCACACAATCCCTTCACAACCCACCCCTCAGTCACATTGAGTCCTGCATTTCTGAACTCCAAACCTGGATGCAGTATGGCTGCAGTATGTCCAGAACATCCACCTCCACTGGCTTCCAGTCAAGTCCTGCATCAATTTTAAGATCATCCTCATCACCTACAAAGCCCTTCACTCCCTTGCCTCCCGTAGCTAGCTGACCTCCTCCATCCCTACATCCCACCCCGGAGGTTGCGGTCCTCTGACTCCGGTCTCCTCTCCATCCCCACCACCAACCTGTGCACTGTCAGTCCCAGAGCCTTCTCTGTTGCCGCACCCACCCTCTGGAACTCCCTCCCTCCAAACATCCGCAGTGCTACATCCCTGGACTCAAATCCCAACTCAAATCTCACCTCTTCACCAAATTTATAAATGACTCTGCCTGATTTCCCTCTTTTCTTTTCTTTTTTTGCTTTGTTGTTACCTTGTTCCTCTGATCTCCTTCCCCTTAGCTGCCCCCCCCCCCCCCCCCCCCCCTCTGTTAAGCGACTTGGGTTTCCTAAAAGGCACTATACAAATCCAAGAAAGTATTATTATTATTATTATTAATATGTGACCTTTAAATAATTAAATAATTTTGGCAGTACACAAGGCCAAGTCATTCATTCCAGTCATTAAAAATGCATTGAAATCAATGATTATATAAACGGCAACAACTAATAAGCATATACACTGTAAAAATTAACCAGCATTTCACAACATTTAACAGTATTATTTTACAGTGACATATTGTAATCAAGGCCCCCTGTAATATCCCAACAAATACATGTAAAAAAGACAGTATCCTTTGATTTCACGTCATTTAAATTATTATTTCACAATAAAATACTGCAATCAAAATCCTCTGTAATATCACATCAGATTTTGTAATCTCACAATAGCATAGGAATATTTCACATAATTTAATTATTATTTCACAATAAAATACTGCAATCAAAATCCTCTTTAATATCACAATCAATGTACAGCCCCCCCCCCCCGCGCCCCCCCCCCCCCCCCCTCCTCCAATGGTACAGTTTCTACGTCAAATGTATACTCTCTTTTTTAATTTTTTTTTATCTGGTATGTCATAAATATCTATATGTTTCATACTGTCTTTTCTTGAATAAATAAACAACTTAATTAAATCAATTTCAATATTTAATTTGTTTGCTTCTGGGGATTTTCATATAAAGAAATAACATATCCATTAATGTGTGCATGCAATGGTTACATATACAAGGGTCATGTCCTTAGCTCACACATTTACACAGACAACCAATGTTGTTTTTCACTTTCAGAGCTGTACGTTACCTTTTTTGCGCATACTGTACTAGTAGTAGTAGTAGTAGTAGTAGTAGTAATTATTAGGGCAGGGGTGGCCAACCTGCGGCTCGCGAGCCGCATGCGGCTCTTTGCCCGTCAATGTGTGGCTCTTCCATCCATACAAAAAAAAATTAATTAAAAAGAAATTATTATAATATTTCTTTTTTTATGTCACTCATTCCATAAGAACGTAGAATACACATTTACAGACTTTTTTTTAAATGGCCCATTTGCATGTTCTTGGTATCTGATTCTAGGACATCTATGAATCTCAGGGAATATATTCCCAGTGTCAGAAAGATTGTGTCTGTTACTAGGCTTGAGTAAATTGTAATGAACCAAAGGAGAATATACATTTTTTTTTATTATTATTTTTTATCTTTGACTGTGAATACCGCCATGCTAAAATTTACCAGACCTGAAAAATCGAAGCAAATGAATAAAGGGAAGATGATTAAACAGAAGGTTTTGTAGATACAGTACTGAATTCTGCCATCCGGACACATGCAATTTGAAATATGATTATAGAATATAGAATATCAGGCCTATACATTACCTTAATATGGCCAAGTTGCACATCTATGGATCGGGCCAAATCTCCCCTTTCCAATGGCAGAGTTCAATCTGGATTTAGTATCACTAGGCGTGATTCACAAACTGTGAATGAAATCTACTGTAAATACAGTTACATTTTTTAATAATTTCTCCACCATTTCTCATCATATTGCAACACTGTTTTTTGCTAGACGTTCACAGAAAGGTAGAGAAACTAACTGCATTCTGTTTTATGTCAATAACGTTTAGGTTTGTGGGAGATAATCCAGAAAAATAAGAGAAATAAAAAAGTAAATCCAGAAGTCAGATGATTGACAGGGGCTGGCGTGAGCTGGATAGTGTAGCTTTTCGAAATTTGAAAGCCCATCGAAAGCCCTGGGTATCTTCCTTCAAAAGACTACACTCACTTTTGGCTGCTCCACTTCCTCCTGTCAATATGCGCCGGTTTCCGACTCAATGCCCTGAGATTTGCTCGAGTCCAAGTCCGGGTCATCAGTGCTCAGGTCTAAGTCGAGTCACAAGTCCTGAAAATCAGTCCTGGACTCGAGTACTACAACACTGCTGCACAGTGCACCTTTCTCGTGCTCACAATGGATGGTAAATGGACTGCATTTATGCAGCACACTTTTCCAAGGCACTTTACAACAAGCGAGAACTAATAGTATCTCGTGAATAGATTTTTGCTCAATGTAGTTAAAAGAGCCCTCTGTATTCTCTCGCTCTCTATGGCCACTCTGGGGCTCTATAATGTATAATGTATACTTCAGTGGATACCGTGATACTGTGAATAATGTATACTCAGTAGATAGTAAATTATAACACTACCTCATGCATACTGCACCTTATGTGACACTGTGAATAATGTGAATATTCCTCAGCTAGTCAGATAGTAAATTATATTGACCATATTGATCAAATTGTTTACACTGCCTGTGTTGTTTTTTACTACCTGTATACTGTGTTGTTTTACTACCTGTACCCCCCCCCCCCCCCCCCCATGCTGCTATGATGCCTGAATTTCCCCAAGGGGATCAATAAAGGAATATCGTATCTTATCTTATCTTATAGGAAACAAAAGGAAAGGTTTCTCTGTATATGGTATACCATTCTGTATGGTACGCGGTACACGGTAGCGTCAGGGGGACGACTGTGTCCGTGACAAATGCATGCAGCAATGTCTACACAGTGGTCCCTGTTGTTGTGAGGAGTGGAAACACAATGAGCGTTCTGGGTATAAAGTTCTAGGTTAGGCATGTCGGTGTGTCGATGCACCAAATGCAGCACGTGCTCCGCTAACAACACATGCGCGCACCTAGTTGTCTATCGACTGTAATGCCAGTGGTACACAGTTCCTCCATTCAAAGAAGTCCTCCATTAAAATTCTACTTAGGTAAAAGTAGAGAAGTATTTGCTATTGAAAAAATTATTTGTGTATTCCAGTGCTTCAAATTGACCTCTAACAGTTATGTTAAAGTGGTATGTGGTCCAGTTATGTTACTCTGATTAAAGGTTATGTTAAAGTGGTATGTGGTCCAGTCATGCTGCTCTGACTAAAGGTTATGTTAAAGAGGTATGTGGTCCACTTATGCTGCTCTGATTAAAGGTTATGTTAAAGTGGTATGTGGTCCAGTCATGCTGCTCTGATTAAAGGTTATGTTAAAGTGGTATGTGGTCCAGTCATGCTGCTCTGACTAAAGGTTATGTTAAAGTGGTATGTGGTCCACTTATGCTGCTCTGATTAAAGGTTATGTTAAAGTGGTATGTGGTCCAGTCATGCTGCTCTGATTAAAGGTTATGTTAAAGTGGTATGTGGTCCAGTCATGCTGCTCTGACTAAAGGTTATGTTAAAGTGGTATGTGGTCCACTTATGCTGCTCTGATTAAAGGTTATGTTAAAGTGGTATGTGGTCCAGTCATGCTGCTCTGATTAAAGGTTATGTTAAAGTGGTATGTGGTCCAGTTATGCTGCTCTGATTACGTCCTCTTGAAATTGATGTGCTTCAAATGTGAAAGTATATAATATTCGTACATTTTGTCATGTTTTCTATGCAAAATATTTTTCTTCAAAGTAACTAGTAACTGATGGGTTCAGATAAATATAGTGGAGTAAAAGTATAAAGTTCCCAAAAATTTTAATACTCAAAATTGTTGCTAGAAATTGTACCTAAGTAGCTTACAGTACTTGAGTAAAAATGCTTAGTTATATTCCACCACTGTGTAATGCAGGGGGTGGATACACTAAGTGCATGACATTCCCTACGTGCATAGAAATTACAGCGTTGCTTAATACACCACTGAAAAGCTGCAATTGTAGTCAATTGCACCAGCTGCACAGGGCGTGCGGGTCTGATTGCATATGCGAGAGCCTCGCTGTGTGAAATAGGAATCGAAGCAAAAGCATTTCCAATTCAGATAATAAATTGTCAGCCGTCCAGGCGCCGCTTGGCGACCTGCCAGCCTGCTATTGACGAATGTCAGCTAATTTATGAGGTTGAAAACCAAAGGCTACTCTTTTATACGCTCCTGGGGACCCGGGGTACAAGGATAAAGTGGCGAGGGAGAAGACACGGGGAAGCCTTGCAGCTGTGCTCGGAGAAACAGGCATGTCGACTCACGTTTTGTTTTATTTGTCACATATAAGGTACATGTAGATTACAGTAAAATGCTTGGTTCTGTATGACGCTCCTGAGATTCATACAGTAAAAAGGTGACAAAAAAGAAAGACTAAACACTATACAAAATATACAATATAAAACTAAAACTAAAATTTACAAAATGCAAAAATGAGGTAGAAGACATTTGTAAAAATAAATAGATAAAATGTGGTGTAGTGTTTAAAACGTGTTTAAAGTGAATGTTTATGGTGAATGTTTAATGTTTGCTGTAGCATAGAATTACAGGTTTTCAAGATGGTACCTTTCTATACGACAGTGTGCGATAGCGCTCGGATGATTGTCGATTATTACTTTATCTACCAAATGCGACGTGTGGAAGATGTCAACAAAATGCTTCCTGTAACGTCGAATCGGAGTTTCAGTTTATCAATATGGTCAATGCTGATTATTATAACAAGTGTTAGGCTATATGGTGTAGCCTACAATAGACCCACTCGTATTCACATGATGAGATGAACGGCTGCTTGAGGTCGCTGCTTCTCCTGCAACCCGCGCTTGTCCTCCCTGGAGGACTTCAGCCATGCTAGCTATGTAGCTAGCGTTAGCTTCTTTGTCTCTCGGCGAGGGTGTTGAAGCAATATTCTTGCTTCGGGAAAGTTCACTTTCTACATGAACTAGTTCAGTTCACAGTTCACACATTTTAAAATGAACTAGTTCAGTTAATAGTTCATAATTCAAAATTTGGAACTAAAGTTCATGGTTTCAAAAATGTTTATAGTTATTTTTTCAATATGCTATTATTTGTCAAAATTATTGCCACAACCCATATAGAACCACAGACAGCAATCAGAATACTGGCATTTCCATCACACTGTGATTATTTATCAGTGTTTCCCCTACCATTGTGTGTGTGTGTGTGTGTGTGTGTGTGTGTGTGTGTGTGTGTGTGTGTGTGTGTGTGTGTGTGTGTGTGTGTGTGTGTGTGTGTGTGTGTGTGTGTGTGTGTGTGTGTGTGTGTGTGTGTGTGTGTGTGTGTGTGTGTGTGTGTGTGTGTGTGTGTGTGTGTGTGTGTGTGTGTGTGTGTGTGTGTGTGTGTGTGAATATTTTGAACGAAGTTATACTGTGATAGAGTGCCCAGAATGAACACGTTCACAATTACGTTAATCTAGTGGAAATACAGTATGTTCAGTTCACGTTCGCCCAAAAACCTCAGGCAAACTACTGACGGGTTGTTACGACATAGTGGTGCTGTAGTTTTATCTAAGAAGTTAGCATTAAATATAAGGGTTTTGTATTAAAGTCGTGCATGGTTTTTGGGAGCCTCTTCACTAAGCTGCCATCTTGGTTTCGTCACCGTTGATCCCCGCGCTTGTCCTTCCTGGTGTAGCTGCTAGAAGGATATTTTCACAGGCTGTGCGCTGACCATGCACACAAACCTTGGTGTAGCTCCAGTGTGAGGTGTAGTGTGTTGACGTGGCATATGTATGCACAGGAGATTAGACTACATGTTCCAATTCCAAGGTGTGAAAAACCACATCTATATGAAATTACCTTTGCCAGCACAAAAACGATGTCACCCATGTGTGTAGTGCCTGTGTCTCCATTGTGGGTCTATGTAAATGTTTGGCGCGTGCGTTCAGAGGTTTGGTCACATCTTAGAGGTCTTACTGAAGTGAGGCCTTTGGTGGGCTGGTGTGTGTGTTTGTGAAATGTTTGACACATCATAGTGTGTGTGTGTGTGTGTGTGTGTGTGTGTGTGTGTGTGTGTGTGTGTGTGTGTGTGTGTGTGTGTGTGTGTGTGTGTGTGTGTGTGTGTGTGTGTGTGTGTGTGTGTGTGTGTGTGTGTGTGTGTGTGTGTGTGTGTGTGTGTGTGTGTGTGTGAGGGAAGGGGGGCAAGCAGGTATTTTCTCCACTCACTATATTCCTTTCCCCCTTCTCATCTCCCTCTCCTCCCTTCCCTGTGTGCAGCCACATTACTGGGCAAATTGGGGCCAATAGACTCTGCATGAGGTGGGGTTATGAAACAGAAAGAGGAGAGAAAGAAGAGAGGGAGAGAGAGGGGGAGAGAGGGAGAGAGAAGAGAGGGAGAGAGAGGGGAGAGAGAGATAAAGATAGATGGATACAGAGAGGGAGAGAGAGAGAGAGAGTCAGCACCACAGAGAGAGAAAGAGAGAGAGATGGACAAAGGGATGGAAACAGGAGGAAGAGAGAGAGGGAGGGAGGGAAGGAGAGAGAGAAGAGAGGGAGAGACAGAGAGAAACAGAGAGAGAGAGAAAAAGAGAGAGAGATAATGGAGAGAGAGAGATAGATGAAGATGGACAAAAGAGAGAGATAGATGGATGAGAGAGAGGGAGAGAGTAGCCATAGAGAGAGAGAGTAGCCAGCAAAAGGGAGAGGGAGAGACATAGAGAGAGAGAGAGAGTAGCCAGAAAGAGAGAGAGAGAGTAGACAGCGAAAGGGAGAGACAGAGAGAGAAAGAGAGAGAGAGAGAGAGAGAGAGAGAGAGAGAGAGAGAGAGAGAGAGAGAGAGAGAGAGAGAGAGAGAGAGAGAGAGAGAGAGATAGAGAGAGAGAGATTCAGCACCGGGAAGAGAAAAGAGAGACAAAAGGGAAGGAAACAGAGGAGGGCGAGAGAGAGAGAGAGAGAGAGAGAGAGAGAGAGAGAGAGAGAGAGAGAGAGAGAGAGAGAGAGAGTGACAACCTCAAATTAAATTCCCATCATGTCAGTGTGGAACAGAATTCAATAGTGTTTATTGGCAGCCCCTAGCCTGAGGGAAATTACATTCTGGAGGCAGAGCGTGGCGTGAGTGCACACACAAGCCACACCACACACGCACACACACACACACACACACACGCTTACTCACAAATTCACACACATACTGTACACAAGATTGTGTATGTCCACGGATGAGTGAAGCCCTCTGGCCAATGTAAGCACGCAGGAGACTTATCCCCAGGACTCCATCTGTTAGCTCCGGTGTCCGTCCCTCCGTCTGTCTGTCTGTCTGTCTGTCTGTCAATGGTAAATTGTAAATGGCTGTTTTTTTTATATAGCGCTTTTATCCAAATCGCTCTACAATTTTTTTCCTCACATTTTACCCATTCACTCACACATTCACACACCGACGGCAACCATGCAAGGTGTCAACCTGCTCATCGGGAGCAATTAGGGGTTAAATGTCTTGCTCAAGGACACATCGACACGCTGCCCGGGAGGAGCGGGAATAGAACCGGGAACCTCCGGATTGCCAGACGACTGCTCTACCTCCAGAGCCACTGTCGCCCCGTCCATCAGTCTGTCCGTCCGTCCGTCCGTCCGTCTGTCTGTCTGTCTGTCATTCAGCCTGTACAGTATGTCAGTTGTCTGCCAATACCTGCACACATGTATGACACTCAGTACAGAAGTCAAAGTTACGTTTTAGTTAGTTTGTTTCACTCATATAACCTTGCTCATTTGTCATTTGCTTTCCTCCACTCAGACTCTATTTTGTCATTACAGTGGTGGACATGGGATACGGGTGTATCTATTGTAGTGGCTTGTACCGCGTGTGATTGTTTCTGTGTGAGAGCTGTTCCCTTTTAACCACAACCCCCTCTCACCCACAGCCGTGGTGATAGCAGCATAATGGGAATCTGTTTAAGTTTTATGCAGAGCACATGCAGGGCCTATTACTGCTGTCTGTCAGATGCAGATCCACTCTAAATGGCTAACAATCTCTCATCCCTCCCTCTCTCTCTCTACCTCTCCCTGTTTTTCTCTCCCCTTCTTTTTTTCTGCCTCTCTCTCTTGATATATTGCTCCCTGCATCTTACTCTCTCTCTCTCTCCCTCTCTCTGTCTCATTATCATTATTATATTATTCTGTGTATGTCTCACTCTGAAACTTTCACCAACTTGCTCTGCCTCTCACTTGCGCCGTCTTTCTCTCTCAATCCCTCCATTTCTCTCTCTCTCCCTCTTTATCTCCTTCTCTCTCTGTTCCTCTGCCCCCCCCCCCCCCCCCCCCACTCTGTCTCTCTCTCCAGGAGCCTGCAGAGAGACCAGTGCGTTCTGTGGAGGATGTAAAAGCTCTGTTCTACTGTGAGCTGTGTGACAAGCAGTACCTCAGACACCACGAGTTTGACAACCACATTAACTCCTACGACCACGCACACAAACAGGTACACACACACACACAAACAAGTTGCTACGCACACAAACACACACCACACACACACACACACACACACACACACACACACACACACACACACACACACACACACACACACACACACACACACACAACCACATTAACCCCTATGACCACACATACAAGTACACACACGCAGACATCAAAACAAATCAAATAAAATGTATTTGTAAGGCCTGACAACACACGTTAATGTCCCCATGGGCCAGACACGTCTTCTTTAACACTATGCCGTCCGTCCACGAGTATATACGTGTTTCGGTGCCATGCGTTGTGGACCAGAGCCACGTATATACTCGTGGCAAGTTGTTATTGTTTTATTCCATATTTATAATGCTATTAACGTCCGCTATCGAGATCCATTACCTACCCACATATTTGATTTTCGAAACATGCACTACCGGCCAGATCCGCTTAGGGGCGCCATCGCTCCACTGCAGTATCATTGAGGGGATTTAAAAAAAAAAAACGTTTACAGTCCTGTGGGCGGATCATATGAGCCTCGATTCCAAACGAAGACCCTCCATCTTTTATCCAGTTACCGAACGTATTTTTCAGCCTGGAATAATGGGATTTATGATTAGCCAATGTACATATCGATCTACCCGAATCCGATGACTAATGAAGAAATACTGCCGGCGATCACATGGCCTGACGGTAGGACACTATTCACATGGCCTGACGGTAGGACACTATTCACATGGCCTGACGGTAGGACACTATTCACATGGCCTGACGGTAGGACACTATTCCCCCAAATTACAGCTGGATTGGACATTGTTTTAAAACCTAACGTGATGATCAGTGAACATGGCTGATTGAACGCACACTCTATTGCTAATCAATAATACTAATCGGCGTTCCCTGCCGCACCCATTTCACCCATAGATGCTCTGTAATAGTCCGGATGCTACGCAGTTTGTTTTATTTCATTTGTATATATACAGCAGAAATGGCGTTTGATATAACGGCGCCAACGTTTAGCCTATTATCTAGCTCCCCAGAAAAAAGACGAGACGAAAGGCGCGATAAACCTTATATTCACGACGCTATAAAATGACAACCAACCGATGGATTTTTATTTTCTTTAAGCCATTATGAAGGCACGGTTTATGCACTCAAGTGACAATGAGAATGGACAGATAGCAATAATATAAATGATATATATATCTCTTAGAAAGTACATAGGTTTGTAAACAAACCGCAGTCCTCTGAGGCATAAAGCACCGCAAGACTGCGGACGCCAAAGTGTTAAATAAGTCAAGAAAAAACATCATAATAAATCAAGAACAAAACAAAAACACCATAGAGTCCAAAAATAAATAAATGAATGCAATACTCCCAGACATAACGGAACGTAGACCAATCGCAGTCACTCTTATTGTCTGGGACCAAATACGGCCACGCCCCATTCCCAGTAAAAAGTGGGAATCTCTAGAATGTGTTTTGGGCGACGGTGTTTACGGAAGTGCGAGGGTAGCCTCTCAAGGTGACGATACACAACACTTTCTGTTGTCAGTAGATGGCAGCATTGGTTTAAAATTAAAAGGTGAAAATGTTGAAAACTACAACAATACATTTCCCAAGACCTTTAGCACAGGTCACAGGTCACTGGGACGTGTCTATTCTTTGACGCGATCTGAACAGCGGTAAACTATTCATGCAACCTCAGTACAGTGACCGCGAATGGTAAACTAATTATCTTAACAAAAGTGCATCATTAGCATAATGTTTGTTGTCTAAAGGGAAACAAAATGGTACAATTTAAGATTTTAAATGTTATCCGCATATATAGGACAAATAAAACATCGTTAATGTGTAAGAAACCTCAATGAAAACGGCGCAGGGTAAGTAATATTCGCTATTGTTATGAAATGTGATAGAATCCTATAAAAATGTGGACGCATTTGGTCACCGTGACGTTACCCCACGCGAAGGCGCCTAAGGAAGTTCCAAGTCAGTCAGAAGATCCTTAAGAACTTCTACTCATGTACAATAGAGAGCATCCTAACTGGCAATATCACCTCCTGGTTTGGGAATAGCACCGCACAAGACCGTAGCAGACTACAGAGAGTGGCACGTTCAGCCGAACTCACAATTGGAGGGGGGCTTCCCGAATTATCAAGAACTCCAGCCACCCAAACAACTGCCTCTTTGAACTGCTGCGGTCAGGCAAGCGATACCGGAGTCTCATGGCAAGCACAGAAAGACTCAGAAGAAGCTTCTATCCCCAGGTCATCAGGTTGCTCAACGAACAATAACACTATGCAACAACCATCAAACACACACATCCACACGCACGCACTCACTTTAAACAAACAACACACTGCAGCATCCACTCTCCACACTTTAGAACACCTAAACACACTTTATATTTATTGGTAAAGGATTTGCACTACAACCCATACCTCAGTACACCTTACTGTAAATTGTACCTAAATTGTACCTCATCCCATTTCTGCTTTGCACTATATAGTATATTGTATATTAGTATATTGCATAGTATATTGTATATTGTATGGTAACTCAGTTACTTCTATTCTGCATCGAACATTGTACATATGTATATACTGAACACTGTGTCTACGTACGTGACTTCTATTTTTTACTTCTATTTTTACATGCTATACTATTTTATTTCATACTTATCTTTTGTCTAGCACAGTCTATGGAGCGTAACAGAAAGAAGCATTTTGTATAAAAGTATTCTGTACTTCTGTATGACAACTATTAAAGAAACTTGAAACTTGAACTTGAACTTGAAGGTAAGGAAAAACTCACTAAAATCTATAGCAATAGGAAAAAAATGCACCACAGGCAGTGTGGAGGGGAGAAACCTTAGAAGGGCCGTTCAAGGGGGGATCTCCCTTCTTAGATGTCGGTGATAGTAGTGTTGCAATAAAACAGGCGAACAGTTGGTAAGCATGCACTCACATGCGTAATGAAACACAGATAAGTGCATGCAATAGCAACTGAACATTTAGAAATATTTTTAAATAGAGCTGATGGCGGAACTATTTGAGGCATGGGGGCGGCGCAGAGAGGGTCACTTCAAAACAAAATAATAACGGTTCCGGTTCCGGGTCGAGAATGGGGTAGACCTCTCTGAGCCACGCTGTGACTCCCAAACGTTTATTTTACTTTAAGAAGCCTCTTTTTTTTTTATTCCAAGATAATTGAACCATTACCATGCGTCATCCATATTTCTACCTGTCTTATTCGGCCATAAAAATTTAAGAAGAAAAAGCGTAATGGCTGCGCAAGTCTTAAGAAGCGAGACCGGCCCTGTGGATGGGCCCACCATGGTTAAGCTAATGGATGAACTCAAGCTAGCTTTCACCACGCAATTCAGAACGTTTGCCGCCTCGCTCGAATCCAGACTTGACGGCTTCCAACTGGCGGTCGCAGACCATACTCAACGCCTGGCCTCCGTAGAAGACGGCCTGAATACATGGTCTGGTAGGATGGAAGAGCTGGAGGCCAGATGCACAGCTCAAGATGAAATCATCGGCAAGCTAAAAACCAAGCTAATTGACGTTGAGTCGCGCAGCTGGCGTTCTAACATACACATTCTGGGCCTAGATGAATCCCTGCACAGCAACCATCCCAGTGTCTTTTTCGCAGAAATCCTGGTGGAAATCATGGGGAAAGACGTCCTCGCTACGCCACCTGAGCTCGACCGATGCCACAGGATGCTAACACCAGTGGTGCAGTCGTGGTCACACGCGGTTACACGGCGTGTTACCAGATCACTGAGGCAGAAGTATGCGCGATCGCGCACGGATGTGTACTCGCGTGTACGCGCACACAAAAATGCGCTGTATCCATTCGTTGTGACTAAGTACCCGGCCACCGTTTTACATAACAAAAAGCGCAGGTAGACTAAGTGTCTGGGTGTTGGCTATCTGAATGCATCTCCCCCTTCATTCTGTGTGACACAGGCAGTGGAGGTGAATACTAATGTGGCTCGGATATATTGAATCAAGCGTCTGTGCTGCGCGCCAGCTTTCCACGCGCACATTCACACAAATAGAGAGCAAGAAGAGCTTGTATGATAGAAAGATTGCACTTGCGTATATGCGCTTGTGTGTGTGTGTGTGTGTGCGTGTGTGTGTGCGTGCGTGTGTGTGTATAAATCAGTTCTGTGCGCATGCACGTACCCGCACGCGCGTGCACGTGGCGTGGCGTGTTACCAGTTCCCATATTACGACTGCACCACTGGCTAACACCCAAACCAGCGCCCGGCTCCAGGCCTAGGGCAGTAATCGCCCGCTTACACCACTATAAGATTAAGGAGGCTATCATCCTGGAGGCTCGTAAAAGGAGAGGGAATCTGACATACAGAGGGAAACCAATTTCAATCTTCGAAGACTACTGCCCCGAGGTGGTCGAGCAGCGATCACACTACCAAGATGTCATGGGGCCCCTGTACAAACGAGGATTTAAACCATCGCTCCAGTTCCCTGCGAAACGTGTCATCAAGGCCAAGGATGGCACGAGGATACATCTACCATCACCCAAGGACGCCGTGGACTTCCTGAAGACCCGGCCCAAAGAGGCCCCGACACCGGCATCACCAGATCCAGACGCGGATCTGACATCGGCTTCATCAGATCCAGACGCGGTAGTAGCATGATTCTGGGCCGTTAGCATTCTGCTACAACTATCACACAGAGCGGGGTGGCATTTAATATTTTATCACATATGTAGTTATGGATGATTACTTGACGTTAAGCTTCGCCTGGAAGTTTATCTTTTTTTTCTCTCGATATCTGACATAAGGGGTGGGGGGGGACAATTCTGCTGTATATGACTTTTGTACTGTTGCATGGCTATAGCACATGCCACGGGCTGGGGGCACTAAGTGCTAGCGTTCCGTTTCGGAAGAAACGGGACCTATTTTGTTTAGGATATTTCTACCACGCTTATAACTTACGCGCTACACCAGCATCCAGCCGTGTTTTGGTTCATTGCCACCGGGATGTGTTTACTGTTGCTTGCACATTTAACAAACTGGGGTATCGTGACTGCGCCAGCTGGGCCTTGTCGGCTACATACAGCTAGCCACCCGCTACAGCTAGCACTCGTCAATATCTGCTGTCGACAGGTGCCCGCGTGGAGGCCTAATCGCACAAGGTCAAACCAGCACCATGGGAGATAACAGACCTACGGACAAAGTATCGCCCCCTCCCGGCCTGGTGGATGTACTGCACGCCTGTCCGATTGCAACATGCTTGAAAGATACAACCCCCCCCCTTTTACCACTAGTTCTGGGCTCCAGTCGTTGACCTTACTGATATCTTATGGTTCAATTTGAATTTTCTTGTTTACTCTACACTTTGAGGCACTTGTGTATAGGGGAGTTGGCAGTTAGCCACTGAGAGATGGTTCTACGAATGGTAGGTTTGAAGTTTCTGGAAATGTTGGTAAGTCCCTGTGATGTTGGGGAAAGACCCACTGGTCCCACACCTTTATATGTTTTTAATGTCATTAATATTTGTTTTATGTATGGCTCAAGGTACATGTGCTTAGTGTATAAAATAAGTGAATTTGGCAGGCCCACAGGCCTTTCCAGGTCTGCTCTGTCTACACACCCCCTAATATTATATGGCTATGGCTAACTCTGAGAGCTTTAAGCTCTGCTCCTGGGATGTTCGAGGTCTTCAGAAACTAGCGAAGAGGAAGGCGATTCTGACTTTTTTGAAGAAGGAGAATGTTTCTATTGTTTTATTACAAGAAACCCATATGGGACCCAACGACACCGCTAAACTCCAAAAGAGTTGGGTGGGACAGGTCTTCGCCACAAACTATTCTACATTTAGTAGGGGAGTGGCCATACTGATCAATAAAAATCTCCCCTTTAGACTCATAACTTACTCTTTAGATGGCCAAGGTCGCTATGTGATTATCAAAGGGGTTCTTAAGGGTAAAGAAATTACATTTATGAATGTATACTGTCCCCCAGGCTACTCCCCTGACTTTCTATCCAAAGTATTTACTGAATTTAATGGCCTGGCCTCTGAGAATGCTTTTGTGGGCGGAGACTTTAACTGTCACCTTATACCGTCTCTTGAAAAAAACTCCGACCCAGTTTGGCTCCCCCCTCTAGGCAAGCAAAGATGCTCTCCTCCCTATGTACAGACATCGGAGTCTCAGATGTCTGGAGAACCCTTTGCCCATCCGAACTGAAGTTCACCTTTTTTAGCGGCCCACATAAGAGCAACAGTAGAATAGACTATTTCTTCATCCCTTCCTCTAAGCTCTTTCTAGTATTGTCCTGCACAATCGGAAGTATTGTTTTGTCGGATCACGCCCCTATATATCTGGTCTACTCCTTGTCAGAAGAGAGGGCGCTGTCGAGACGTTGGCGTCTTAACCCATACCTCCTCAAGGATGATAGGTTTGTCTCCTATTTCAAATCGGAATTTTAAATGTTCTACTCAATTAACTCACATTATACAGATAACCCGTCTCTGCTCTGGGAAACATACAAGGTATTTTCTCGCGGACTGATTATGTCTTACGTATCATCCAAGAAACGCAAGAAAAATGAACAATGCAAACTTCTTGAATCCAAACTAGCCAACCTTGAGAATCAACATGTTTCAAACCCAGCCCCGGCTGTGCTTATAGAGCTTACGGCCACCAGAACTGCGTTAAACACTCTTCTGATCCAGGACGCCGAATACTCTCTTAAATTTGCCAGACAGAGAATGTACGAACACGGTGACAAGCCTGGCAGGTGCCTAGCTAACTTGGCAAAAAAGAGGGCTGACACCCAAGTAATAGCCTCAATCTCGGACTCAAACGGGGTCAGGTCCTTTGACACCAAAACTATTAATAAAGAGTTTGCCTCTTTCTATGCCCAACTCGATAGGACTGAACGACCCGATGGTGCTCTCTCTGACATACAAGCTTTTTTCGCTGACTTGCACCTCCCTAAGGTATCGAAAGATCAGAACTTGCTCCTTAACGCCCCAATTACGAAGGAAGAAACTCTGTGCGCCCTTAAGGGTATGCCATCTGGTAAGGCTCCGGGCCCGGATGGTTTCGGATGGGAATTCTATAAGGAATTCGGTCATATTCTCTTGGATCCCCTGCTGGCAATGCTTAATCATTCCTCTGAGGTTGGGATATTACCCCAGTCCCTACGGGAGGCTAATATTTGCCTTCTCCTTAAAAAGGGTAAATGCTCTGAAAAGTGTGCCTCCTATAGGCCTATAGCTCTACTTAAATCTGACCAAAAATTGCTCTCCAAGATCCTGTCCATGCGCCTAGAAAAAGTGCTCCCTTTCATTATTAACGAAGATCAGACTGGTTTTATTAAGGGTAGGAACTCTACCGACAACATGTGACGGCTCCTTAATATCATCCAAATGACTCGTGAGATAGACCACCCCGCGGTGGTTCTGTCTCTCGACGCGGAGAAGGCATTCGACCGTGTAGAATGGCCATATTTGTTTCTAACCCTCGCTGAATTTGGCCTAGGAAACACTTTTATTGACTGGGTCAAGGTTCTTTACAACTCACAGATGACGGCGGTTCTGACTAACAGGCTTAGGTCTAACAAATTTCCTCTACAACGGGGGAACCCCCAGGGGGACCCTCTTAGCCCTTTACTATTTGATATGGCCATAGAACCACTAGCCATTAGGCAGTCAGCCGCGGTCTCAGGTATTAGGGTGGGTGAGAGGGAGCACAAAATCACTCTTTACGCGGACGACGTACTGATCTTTATATCTAAACCTGACTCTTCCATTCCATGTCTAACCTGCATGATTTCCACATTTGGAACCATCTCAGGGGTACAAAATAAACTTTTCCAAATCCGAAGTAATGCCACTTGGGACACTTAAATCCATCCCAATTCTGCCCGAGCCCTTCCCATTTCGCTGGTCGCCCTCCGGCTTTGTTTACTTAGTATTTGTGACACCCACCTATGTGTTTAAGGCCAACTTTCCCCCCCTCTTAGACACCATAAGGGCAGACTTAGTTAGATGGGCCCCTTTACCAATCTCCTGGCTGGGTAGGATAGCCCTCGTCAAAATGAACGTACTCCCCAGACTATTATACCCTCTCCAAATTATTCCAGTGCTGCTGACAAACAAGGTTATCAAGGTGCTAGAAGGCTGGCTAAGCTCATTCATTTGGAATGGGAAGAAACCGTGTATGAAAATGGCCCAATTACAGATGGATGGTGAAAATGGGTGTCTAGACCTACCTAATATTAGACATTACCAACTAGCAGCACACCTTAGGGTACTTGTCGACTGGTTCAGATCAGACCCACTATCAATCTGGCTAGACATTGAATCCTCACAATCTAAGTCAACCCTGTGGAACCTACTATTTATCAACGACTTTAAGTCTGTTAGGAAAATATGCTCTAACCCCATCACACTATGCTCCGTCAAGGCCTGGAAGACTGTCCGTAAGGTGGAGGGCCGAGCTAAGCTGACCTCTCCTCTTACCCCGATCGTAGGCAATCCTGACTTTAAGTCAGACCAAATTGGCGGCGGCTTCAAGACCTGGCATACGCAGGGCATAACTGATCTTGGCCACTTGTTTGATGGCCAGACCCTAATGTCCTTTCTTTTTTTAAATACTTACAAATTAGGCAGTTTATCACCAAGGACACCTCACTGTTAATTAACAGTTCCACCTCACAGGTGGAGAAAGCCCTCTCCTTGCAGATTCCTAAAAAACAAATATCTATCTTCTATAGTACTCTAAACCTTAATTCATCTTTATCTTCCCTTGTCACTAAACAGTCCTGGGAAAAATACTTGGACATAGAGATCACGGACAAGGACTGGCAGGATGCATGGACCTAAGCAAGAAATATCTCTGTTTGCAACCGCACCAAGTCTATCCAAGTTAGAATCTTACACCGCATTCATATTACCCCTGCCCTTAAGATTAAAATGGATCCCAATGCATCCCCACTCTGCTTTAAATGCAAGATAGAGATTGGAAACCACGTCCACTGCTTTTGGTCCTTTGTAAAGCTCCAGAGCTATTGGTTTGACATCGTAGACGTAGAGGAACTATCTGATATATTCCAGACCCCCATCGAACTGGATCCCCTCTGCCTCTTACTAGGCCTCCCAGATATTCATATTGCCAATTTCAAACATAGGAGACTGTTCAATTTGTTGACATTTGCTGCTAGGAAAAACATTCTGTTGTTCTGGATCAAGGACGAGGTCCCATAAAAGAGGTCATGGTACAATATTATAATGGAATGCATTCCCTGTGAATACATCACGTGCATGCTGCACTCTAAACTGGACACTTTCTATGAAATATGGGACCCATATCTGTCTCGTATCGGGCCTGCACTGTCTGCCACTGTACTTGGTGGGTTTCCCCATTACCCATAGCCTCCTTGTGGACCAATGCTGCCTTGTGTTGTTTTGTTAATGCTGGTATCGTTGTTGAGGGTCTCATGACAATTGTAAAGGTGCAAACGTGTTCATGCCCACATACACACACACACAACACACGCACGTACACACACACAGAACACATATGCACTCACACACATGAAGCATGCACACATAAAATGCACAAGACTTACTAAACACACACACATAAAACGCACACATAGGGTACGCACAAGCACATAGGTAAAACACACATATAGTACACATACTGTACACACACACGTCGCACACTTAGTCTATTTTAGTACATCTGTCCTAACACTGGCAGGGATCCGAATCCTCAAGAGCCACCTCAAGGATACACAAACATGGTTGCTAGTGCCTGAGCCACATTTATTTTTATTTTTATTTTTATTATTTTACTTTTTCTTGTTTGTCTGTCTCTTGTCAAGGTCATTATGATTCATGTTACTGTTATTATTGTTGTTGTCGCTGTTGTCATTGTTATTATTATTATTATTATTGTACTGTTATGTTCTGTTTTATGTATGAAAATAAAATAAAATAAAAACATGTATAATAATAATAATAATAATAATAATAATAATAATAATAATAATAATAATAATAATAATAATAATAATAATAATAATAATAATAATAATAATAATAATAATAATAATAATAATAATAATAATAATAATAATAATAATAATAATAATAATAATAATAATAACACTGTCGAAGAGAGGTTGTGTTCCTGGAGCTCCCGGAAAACCTCCTGATTTTAAGCTGAAAACTGAATGTTGCCCAAAGGGAATCTTGGACAGAAGTTGTGCCAAACCAATTAGGTTATAAACACAAGCTCGTTGTTGAGTGTTAGTTCTGTATCGTATGGCCCCGCTCTGCGTCACTACTGCACTGTACCTCGCTCGTGCACGCGCACTGAATAAAAAATTCCACAATGTACCTTTACATCCCAACATCCGTCTGACCACACCCCTATCAGCTTACCTTCATAAGCAGGTGTGTGGCCACCTACTCGCCTCCTTCTTCGCTTTCACCACAAGGAAGTGCCTTCGGTAGATCCCCACTTGACGAGGTTGCTAGTTGAAGAAAGTTGAGACGAGTTTACATTGTGCTTATTTTTTTCTTCTCTCATAAATATTCAAGAGAAAAATCGAAGTCATAATGTCTACTTCGGAGAGTCGTAGAACCACTCTTCACCAGCGGTTCTCCATTCCCGCCTCCGTCGTGCGTTCTGGTGCGGGGCTGTTGCCGCGTTCGTGGTCGGCAGCCATGCCCGGTAGGCATCCGATGGGTAGTTTGCCTCTCCGAGGAGCCAGTGCACCGGTGCCGTCGACTCTGCGATGGCCTGGTCCTGGCTCTGGTTCCTCTGGTTCCGGGGAATCGTCCGTTGTTGAACGGCCGGTTCCGTTGGTTCCGGAGGATTTGAGACGCAAGCTTTTTGCGTCTGCTCGGTCCCGTCGCAAGATGGTGTCCTGCAGACGTGAACGGCCTGGGTTTGGGGAATTGCTGGAGACCAGCGAGGATGCGTCGGTCTCTAGCTGTCCAATGAAAACAGAGGATTGCATGGTAGAGGCGGACGGGATCTTGTTTGAAGGCCCAGTAGAGACGAATATCCCACCCGTCCAGGTAACACTGGAGGGGGGTGATATGTCTCCTTGGGGCGCCTTGTTCGAGGATGTCAGGGAAACCCCTCGGCCTCTTCGGCAGGATGCCCTACTATCAGCCACATCAGACTGTGGCTCCTTAACCAGTCGCAGCCTGCTGCATGTGAGGGATGCGTGTTCGGTGGAGGAAAGTCTGCAGGGGGAACTGCAGGCTTTGTTCCCCGAGCTTATGGCGGTGGCGGCCGCTGCAAACGGCGTGCCGCAGCCACTGCCTGCTCCTGTCCCCAATGATCTAATAGGTCATCTCTGGCAGCGTCGCCCGGTGAGAGGGGTGGACGTTGTCTACCCATTTTTCCCCTCAATGGGGGCCTATGTTCGTTGGGGCCAGGTGGTGTCCCACATCATGGGCCTCACTCCCGCCTACGGACCAGTTACGCGGGTGGTGGGTTTGGTTGAAGGTATGAGAGAGGGTGTGCCACGGCTTGATAGGCCGATGGCCGCTCTCCTCTGTCCGGATGTGGTGTGGGAGCCGTTATGCAAGCCGGTTCTTCAAGGAAGATCGGCTAGGCGGTTGGCGTATTGGAGTGACCAGTCATTCATCACGGGTACACAATCGCTGGCTGCTGCGTCTAACATCGCACAGCTGGCTAGATTTGTATCCGGGATAATGACGGGCGGCACGGAGCGGTCGGAGGTACAACATGATCAGCTCACCCAGGCGGCAGGAGCTGTCCTGCATCTGACCCAGGTGCAGGCCATAGCCTCTGGGAAAGTGCGCGCCCTGGCTACTCTGATCCAGCGCCACCTTTGGCTGGAGCAGGCCCGTGTGCCGGAGAAGAAGAGGTCTCCTCTTCTGACGGCCACCCTCTCCGATGCTGGACTGTTCGGGAAGGCCCTGCAGCTGATGACCTCAACATGCAGAGAGATGGCAGAGGAGAGATCCGTGCTCCAACCCCATTTTCCACCTCCCGTCATCGCGGGTGGAGTCAGAAGGCTTCCGCGTCGTCGAGGTTCCTCCGCCGTGGCTGCCAATGCCTCCATCGCCACTGCTGGCCCGTCGACGAAGGCCAGGAGGAGAGACGGTGCTGCTGCTGTAGCCGGCCCATCTACGACCGGAGGTGACGGTAGGGATCGACGAGACCAGCAACCGATTGCCTACCGTCCCTCCGGGGCTTCTCGGGGTGGCAAAGCCAGAGCGGCTCGAGGCAGCAGACGCCGCTAGACAGTGACTTTTTTCCCCATGCGGTCCCCACTGTTTACCCCTCCCCGGCCCTCTCATATTATTTGTTGATTAAATAAAAAGTCCCCTAAAGGGGGACTGTATTTTTTGGTTAAACAAACTGTGTGTTTCTTCACCAAAATATGATGAGGTTGAAAAGTGTGAATCTACATTGGTATACATTGATGGATGAGTTACGTTCGTGTTATGAGATTAAAGCAAGGTCTGCAGAATTCACTCGGTTATAGAAGGGTTTCTATCTCGGCCTGACGCTCCACATGCAGGTAGAAGCTGGTTGTATGGTCTGTTGCTTACACACGAAGTAATGTTGAACTACAACACTGTTGTGTTAGTTGCAGTAATGCTCGTATACACACGTTCCACGGCCTAGCCGTTATACTCTCTATCAGTGTTTTTCTATGTACAACATGGAATGCGGGTGTAGGATTCACACACGCACACGACTGAGACTGTTGGGCGCTCAGATGATTAATGAGGACCGGGCTGCTTGATGTCTCCATTAGCGCTCATGTATGTGTTTATGCTGTCTGTCTGTGTCATGTATGTGTTTATACTGTCTGTCTGTGTCATGTATGTGTTTATACTGTCTGTCTGTGGGTCTGTCTGTGGGTCTGTATGTGTTTATACTGTCTGTCTGTGGGTCTGTCTGTGGGTCTGTATCAGGGGCGTTTTTAGGGTTAGAAAACATTGGGGGCTTCAGCCCAATTTTGTTTTTAAGCACAGAAATACGCAATTTTAGATTAATTAGAGATGAATACTGAATAACTAGAATCATTAGAGGTTCTCAAAGTGAGGTCCAGGTCCATGAGAGGGATATGGGCAGTCCCTAGAAAATTCAAAGTTAACAGGACCAAATCATCAGTTTCTTATTTATTTATTTATTTAGCCAGATAAAACATTGATCTGGTCCAAGAAGCCCCAACAGGAGTACAAATATACATATATACACATATATATACATATAATATATATACATATACTGTACATACATACACATATACACCAATAACAAAATAAAAACACAGTTAATTGTAGATACACAATCAGGTTTAAGCACTATAAAAATGCAGCAGGTGAGTTCACCTGTCTTCAACCAAAATGGAAGGAGAGTGAAGTACTGTACACAGAGAACGTGAAAATATACAATACATTCACCAAACACTACACAAGACAACCAATGATGCAGACTGATGAAAATATAAATTTTCTCCCATTTTCCCAAATCAGTCAACATGGAGAATCACAACAAAAAATTATCTTGCCAGATCCAGCTAGGCAAAGAGATAATGTCTAGTATTTTCTGTTTAAATAAAAAAAAAAAAAAAATTGTGTTACTGTAATTTTAACCTGTACTGGATACAGTATTTTATGTTTGTCTGATATTTGCTGAGCTTACAGTGTTATGCACATAGTAGCATGAAAACTGGGACATGTATTGTTGTGATTCTCCATGTTGAAATGTTGACTGATTTGGTTATATGGAGAGAAAATGTTATTTTTTTCATCAGTCTGCATCATTGATTTGGGTATATGTAGATAAATAAATTATATTTTCATCAGTCTACAGCATTGGTCTTGTGTAGTGTTTGGTGAATTTATTGTATATTTGCACATTATCTGCGTACTTCACTTACAGTACTCTAATCACTGAGAAGTAGAATTGCTAAATGTGTTTTAGGTTAAGCACAGCAGTGTGTGTAACTGGTTCAAACAGAATTAAGTCATTATGTAACGTGTGTTTCATATGGTAACAAAATTAGTGTATGGTTTTGACAAGTGTTTAATTTAGCAAAGGATCTGAGGTGTTCTGATAATTGTGTGTGTGGTTGTGCTAATTGTGTGTTTTGAAACACCGGGCCCCGTTTTCAAAATCATGCTTAGGCAATCGAAAAAAAACTATTGTGTGTTTCATTATATACATATGTTTCAGTCTTCTCATTAAAAAAAGATTCGATTTTTGGGTCTTTTCCTGCCTTTGGTCCGCTTTGCATTCACATCTCAAATGAACCGCAGCAGGGTTCACTTGCAAGAGTGAATGAGCTTTCACACCACCCCAAACCAACCGGACTATCCGAGGTTCGATTAAAGCTTATTATAGGACACTGGACATGGGTATGGATGGCTCCAGGTGCTGCTGCGTTAAAGTGCACATCTTCAATATCTGTACTATTTAAAAGCACAGTGCAGGACACACTCAAAGGTTATCGCACATCAGAGATGGCAGTGGACATGTATGACAGGACAAAGGCCATATGTAATGGCCTTTGGATTGAGGAACATACTACCAGCCAAAGGAGGAAGCAGAAAAGGATGGACGAGTATGTAGTTGAGTCATCTTGTGGCACAAGCTCAGACCTCAGCTCAGGAGATCAGCTGAGACAGAGACTGTTCTATCCAGTCGTCGACAGAATGCTGCAAGAGCTTGAGAGCAGGTTCTCATGAGTTGGATAACAATTTATGAGAGGCATACAGGCATGTTATCCAGCCTCAGACCAGTTTCTCTCAGTGGAATTGCTGCAACCCCTCGCCACACATTACAATATCCAACTATTGCCAGAGGAGATCACAGTTGCAAAGTGTTTCCTGGTCAGGACAGGCAGAGATGCAGTCCCTACTATCCAAAGTGTCTTTTCCCTCCTGGATGATAATAATAATAATAATGCATTTGATTTATAAGGCGCCTTTCAGGACACTAAAAAAAAAGTCCACAAATCTGTGAATGAAAGAATTATAGGATCAAATGAAAACTACTTACTAAAAATGTTTAAAAGTACTAAAAACCAACAAAAAATACCAAACACTAACAAACATTCAGCACAGACAATGGGGATGCTGACATAAAAAAAAAAAAAAAGTAAAAAAAAAAAAAAAAAAATTTTTTTTTTTTTTTTTTTTTTTTTTTTTTAGATCCGGGGCTAGGAGAAAAACATCCGGGGCTAAAGCCCCGGAAGCCCAGGGCTAACGACGCCACTGGTCTGTATGTGTTTATACTGTCTGTCTGTGGGTCTGCCTGTGTCTGTATGTGTTTATACTGTCTGTCTGTGGGATCACCAGAACCTAGCGCGGGCCACTAGATTAGCCATCATGGGCGTCAGGCCAAGATCCTCCGACCGCCGTTTTAAGCCGAGCAGAGGACCCTAGCCTGGGGTCGGCGTTTCGTAAATTGTTAGCTAACCCCCATAGCATCAACAACAACCAGAGCTCGCAAGCAAAACAGTACATACCCAACCTGGAAACCACCGCTTCTCACAACAGTCGGTGCGTCCTACAGTCCAGCTGTGTTGCTGGAGGGTTTTTACCCCATCCAGCCGCAGCAAGGAGGATTGTAGTTGGGAAGCATGTCAGCGTATTTTCTCGAAAATAGTGAGAGAGAAAATAAAGATATGATGTCAACGTATCTCTTGTTTTCCAACTTTCTTCTACTAACAACCTCGTCAAGTGGGGATCTACCAAAGGCACTTCCTTGTGGTGAAAGTGAAGAAGGAGGCGAGTAGGTGACCACACACCTGCTTATGAAGGTAAGCGGAAGGGGGTGTGGTCAGACGGATGTTGGGATGTAAAGGTACATGGTGGAATTTTTTATTCAGTGCACGTGCATGAAGTGAAGTACAGTGCAGAACAGGTGCTGAGCAATCCATTAACGTTATAGAACCTATTGTAGGATTTGAAGACGGGTGCATCTTTTTGTTGCATATCCGTGTTCCAATCCCCAATAAGAATAATTTCTGCATCCTCAGCTCCAGCTAAGCACGCATCCAACACATCATAAAAGCCATTTTGGTCTGGCGGTCTGTAAATTGTGCCAACTAGAACAGATTTAGCCCTTTCAAAAATAATTTCTGGTGTCTTTATGAATGTACAAACAGACGGTCAACTCTGATATTTAAAGGAACTCCTAGTAAGATTTCAACATCAACATATCATTTTTAATTCAATGTCCATACGTTCACACATAGGCGAAGATTTAGGGGGGGTTACAGGGGACATGTCCCCATCAATGTTGAGAAGACGTAATATATTTATTGTCCCCCCTCAAGAAATATAGCTAATATGAAAGACAACCCCCGCGATTACTGCAGAAACACAATGACACAGATGAGAATGAAAAATAATTCATGAGACTGTATGAACAAGTCTGATCAACAGGAGTTCTGCTGGATGGCATTATGACACAAATGGAGCTTTTCCAAATAAAACTTGCTTCAACAACAAACATAACTCCACATTTACTGTTAGAAGGAGCTGTTTACCCTCTTGTAGCTTCTCCAAAACAAATCCTATATGGGAAGATGGCGGGGGGGGGGGGGGGGCAAAATCTCATTTGGAACAGCAAGCAATGGGGTTTACGGGGGAAACGTGGTCTGATCACGAGAATTAGGCTACCAACTGTTTCGGCAGTGGTCTCATTTGTTTACTGTAATTATACCATCACAAGTACATCTGACAATGATATTTGATATGATATATTATTGTTGAACATTCTCTTTGTTAAAGCTTTAATGAATCATGTTCCCCGAGCTTGTCCAATCAATGACAAACATCCTTTCCTCAAAAAGGAAAAAACGTGTCATTTTCTGGAATCTTTCCTGGAAGATTTAGTTCCATTTTAAAGTTAACAACATTTGTAAGCCATATAAGCCAGTTGATATCTGTGTGTCTGCTTTGTGTAGTTAATGAGATTACCCACACTCTGGGCAAGATGGTTTGAGGACAAACGCCTTGTCCAGTCCAGTGTAGGGTTCAAATCACTTGACTTATTATTATTATTATTATTATTATTATTATTATTATTATTATTATTATTATTATTATTATTATTATTATTATTATTATTATTATTATTATTATTATTTATCATTATTATTATTATTATTATTTATCTTTATCATTTTCTTTATTATTTCAACACGAAACTGATGGCTCAAAGCTCAAAACATTATTCCACTGTGTTATTCCAATTCAGACAAGACAAAACCAAAAGGCTATTAGGAGAAGGTCCAATGAATTTGCTTTCAGCTCTGTTCGCATGTCTTCAGGCCTGTGGGCTAACGAGCTGAAGGCTACACTGATGATGGTGCAATCTCCTACAGCTGTCCCTAGTGACAGCAAAGCACACACACACACACACACACACAAAGGCACACTCTCGTGCACCCAGCCATGCACACATTCCTCTACAAACATATCTCCCATCCAAGCCGCCTCCCACTCCTCCCCTCCCACACGGAGCAACATGAAATAAACATGACTGTTCCTTCACTGTCATTGTTCTTTGAAAATGAATTGGAGCAACTGCAGGCCAGTGTTAATGCTTTGTTGTAGCCAGCGGCGAACACATGAAGCAAGCTGCACAAGGCGCCGAGCTGACAATAGCCAGTGGCGCTCGGTGAGAAAACACGGACACGCACACTCAAAGGCAAACGGGCGCACACGCTGGAAACACAGACACACATGTCATGTAAAAAAAATTGGTAATGCACTTTCTCTCTATCTCTCTCGAACACACTCACACACGGATACACAACCGCATGTATGGTGCACACACATAGTGTATGGCGACTGTCCAAACAAACTGTAGTCAGTCACCGAGAGACTAA
>NC_140183.1:72375827-72508685 GCF_963971535.1 Notolepis coatsorum
CAAAGATCATCTGATAATATTAGTGCCATGCGAATCGCCATCTCAGTAATTTGGGGTCAGAATTTGTTCTTGGTAGTAGCCTAGTATTATCAATATAGGAAGCTTTTGAATGCATTTCCAGTGCAACATTCAAAGCAAGCTGTTGCTCCTCAGCATGAAGATTGATAGGTAGCCTATAGCCTATAGCCTGGATTTCCATCCATAGTAAATAGCCTACTTTAACTGTTAACCAGTTCATTAATATAGATTTGAATTTCAATCTCGGCACACCTCGGAAAAAAAGCTCCTACTATCCTAATACTAATTCAGTGCAAATAGTTAAGGGGAAATATTTTACACCAGATGAAGAGAAATGTAATATTTATTTGATTTTGGGAGCTTTGTTCCGCATCCATTCTCAACGTGTCGGAGGCTGACTGGTTGACTGAGCACTGCTGAGGAGTTTCACTTTCACTCTGGGTTGGCAGGTTGTGTCTCTCCCTTAAAGGGGAACTATCTTATAAATGGCCTTTTTGAGTGTTTAGCATTGTTTCCTAGCTATGTGAACTTATATTAATATGATCTATGTCTCAAAATTCTCATATTGGCGCATTCTTCCAATTCTCCTCTCACAATATTCACCCTCACTGAACTGAGTCATTTGAAAATGTGCGCGATATGTGATGTCAGAAAGACACCGCTGCATGTTAATGTTCAGGCGGCGACGCCGCTGCGCAGTGGTTTAGGAGCCCAGGCTCAAAACGGCTCGAGATCTTGAGGTAGAAAAATGCTGTTTTTGAGGACTTGATTAGAAATACAAAACAATGAATAAAAAATAAATATATATTACAGAGGTGTTCCATAGACTCACAGGAATTGTGTAAAAGTGCCCAAATAGTGAAAGAAATAGTAAAATAGTTCCCCTTTAAATCTGGCAACGGAAACCTGGCCGATTCAATTTGTGTCACTATGGTACAGATGGAGCACAGTAGAGCGCCGCCTCTCCTTTCCTCCCTCAGATATCCATGCCTCAGAGTGGATCTCGGCCTGCCTGTCCAACATCTCAAACTGAACCTAAGCAAAATAGAGTCGCTTCACTTGCCGGCCAAATCCTCTCCGCTGACCGACCTTTCCATCACAGTAGAGAATGTAGCCGTGGCTTCGTCCACGACCGCCAAGAACCTTTGGTGTAGTCCTTGATGACCGGCTGAACTTCTCCGCTCACATCGCCGCAACAACCAGAACCTGCAGATTCCTCCTGAGCAACGTCAGCCCATGTTACCCCACTCCTTAGAGAGCTGCACTGGCTGCCCATCACCGCACAAATTTGCTTCAAGGTCCTCGACCTGGCATATCGTGCAGCGAAGGGAACGGCTCCTGCCTACCTCCGGTCAATGGTCTCTAACTATACAACCTCAAGACCCCTCCGCTCTACATCCTCTGGCCGCCTCAGACCCACTCCTATCTGAGCTCCGGAGGGTCATCCACTTCTATGCCCGGTTCAACAAGCAGGCCTCATCATATCCCCCCCCCCCCCGCCCCCTTCATCATCCACGAGGACAAAGTGAGAGCCGTCTTCAAACAAACCAATAAAAGGAAGGCAGCCGGGCCAGACCTTCTCTCCTCTGCAGTGTTCCACTACTGTGCAGACCAGCTGGCCCCCATCTTCACTGACATCTACAACATATCCCTACAACTCTGTTCAGTCCCACAGTGCTTTAAGCAATCCACCATCATCCCAGTCCCCAAAACCACCAAAATAATGACTACAGACCCATAGCCCTTACATCAGTAGCCATGAAAACATTTGAACATCTGGTCCTGCGTCCTGGACTACCTCAAAACCGCCACAGTACCCAAAATGGACCCACACCAGTTTGCGTACCGGACCAACAGGTCAGTAGAGGACGCCATCAACTTGGCACTCCACCACACTCTACAGCACCTGGAAACCCCTAACACCTACACCCGTATCCTGTTTATTGACTTCAGCTCAGCTTTCAACACCATCTCCCCCAACAATCTGTTCCATAAGCTACAGGACATGGACATCAACCCAGCCATCAACCACTGGATCCTCAATTTTCTCAGCAACAGAACCCAAACCGTCAAGGTGAACAATAAATAATCCCGCCCTCTGACCCCCAGCACTGGGGCCCCCAAGGGCTGTGTCCTCTTCCCCTGGCTCTTCTCCCTCTAGACCAACCAGTTCACCCCCCTGGACAGGTCAGTCAAGGCTTTCAAATATGCCGACGATACCACCATCCTGGGCCTCATCTCCAACAACGATGAGTCCATTTACCGGCAGGAGGTGGACAGAGCAGTGAGGTGGTGCTCATCCAACAACCTCCTGCTTAACACCTCCAAAACCATGGAAATTGCCATAGACTTCAGGACTTTAAAAAAAAACACCCATACTCCCGATAACCATCTGAGACCAACCCATAACCCTAACAGAATAATTCAAGTTCCTCGGCACCCACATCAGCAATAAACTCAAATGGAACATTAACACTGCCATCATCAAGAAGGCCCAGCGGCACCTGTACTTCCTCAGGCAACTGAGGAAGTACAGAGTCCAACAATGCCTGCTGGTCCAATTCTACACCGCCATAATCCAAAGCATCCTCACCTCATCCAGTCCAGTCTGGTACAGTTCCACTGACAAACACATCAAACACAAACTTCAATGCATCATCAAGACAGTCTCCAAAATAATTGGCTGCTCCCTCCCCTATCTGGACTCCATCTACACCTCACACACCCGCTCTGGTAAAATAGTCAACGATCCCTCCCACCCAGCACATCACCTATTCCAGCGCATGCCCTCAGGTCACTACAGGTACATTTTAACCAAACACACACGCTTCACAAACAGTTTTTTCCCCACAGCAGTCCGAACACTAAATGGCCTAGCCCGCCCCCCCCTTGCACAGACGGGCAAGCATCCGAACATGAACTGAATTTAACTGACACTGACTGACACTGTTATATGTGATGGTCCTGTATGTACAGTATTTATGTATTTATTGTGGGGATGGGCGCCGTTTGATGTTTGATGTTGATGTCCCAGTGCCTAATTAACATGCTGTACCGCAAACAATTACCACCAACCATAGTTGTGTGGCATTAAAGTATCTTGTATCAAAGAGAAGTCGCAGATTCTCGGTCCTAGCTCCACAATGGTGGAACGAACTTCCTGCTGACTTGTCGTACAGAACTTGTAAGTCGCTTTGGATAAAAGCATCAGCTAAATGACTAAATGTAAATGTAAAGTAAAAAAAGATATTTATCAATATCTATGCATTTCAACAGATCTTAGTTAGAACATGATTTTAAGTAGTGTTGTTTACTGTGCTGTGGTGTGCACAGACATGTTGGGGGTCCAACTTCACTATGGATGGAAATCACTAAGCAACTGTAGACTACAGGCCACCTATCGATCTCCATGCTGAGGTGCAACAGCTTGCTTTGAATTTTGCACTGAAAATTCATGTTAAACCTTCTTCTATGGATTATACTAGGTTACTACTAACAAAGTACGACCCCAAATGGGACCAATATTATCAGATGACCTTTGTGTTTGCCGAATTTACATTTACATTTAGTCATTTAGCTGACGCTTTTATCCAAAGCGACTTACAAGTTCTGTACGACAAGTCATCAGGAAGGGCACAACTCAATCAGCTGAGTAACAATGTTCGCAATGTTCATCAAAGTGTACAGTTAATTAGTGGTAGTTAATTAGCGCTGGAATTTCGACTTTACAAATGTTCAGATATCATCGTAAAACTCCTTAATCTCACGTCTTTCAGTCTCCAGATGCTGTGACTCAAGCAGCAAAGCTGTCATTTTTTGATCATGCTGCTCATTATACTGTATCTCCAGATGCTGCACTAGTTTTTCTTTCCCTCTCACTTGTTCCCCATGTCAAATAACAAACGGAGATGTGCTCTTTTCTCTGTACTTTTTTTAAACTAAATTATTCAAGGGTTCTGATGATGTAATAATGAACTAACATGAAATGTGTTACATTCATAGAACTTTAACCTCTATGGTGCTATTTACTAAATTCTTCTGACTTCTAAATAGCACACTTCATAGGTTAACCCTTTCACTACCACACAATAGGGGGCGACAGTGGCTCGGGAGGTAGAGCAGTCGTCTGGTAATCCAGAGGCTCCCGGATCTAGCCTGTCCTTGAGCAAGACACTTAACCCCTAATTGGCACCTTGCATGGCTGCCTCTGCCATCGGTGAGTGAATTATGTGAGTGAATGAGTGAATATGAGGAGCAAATTGTAAAGCGCTTTGGATAAAAGCGCTATATAAATGCACCATTTAACAGGGGGTTAAACCGTTCACTACCACACTTCATAGGGTTCCCCTTACACTACCACACTACAGAGGGTTAACCCTTTAATTGCCACACTGTGACTGACTAATTGATGTCACTCAGCGTTGTGCATGAGGACCTTGTAGATTCTATATATATTTTTAAAGATATTTTCTTGGCATTATGCTGCAATTGGCAAATTAACTAAATCAATGTTGTGCATGATAATTTAGGGTTAATCCCCCTAAAATAGACTCTATTATATGATATTTGGGTAAGACTGCTTGGTGAGAGAGTCAATGCATTTCAAAAGTAAGCCTCACCAGACTGTCAGTGGCCCTCAGATTCCATTCAAAATGTAGCTTAACTTTCAAGCATTATTTAGCCCCCTTCCCGGCAAGCCACCATGACAGGGTGGTGCCAACGTCTTGGGTCTTCAGGTTTCATAGGAATATCAGATGTTCAGTCTATAGCTTTAACCCGTCTGTAGTGTGGTAGTGAAAGGGTTAACCCTTTGTCGTGTGACAGTGAAAGGGTTAACCTTCTGTATTGTCGCAGTGAAAGGGTTAACCCTTTGGTAGAAAGGGTTAAAAGCTCTCCATCCTCTGAGAGTGATGTTGGGGCAGACACACGGAGTTAATAGGGCAGGTGGCCTGTTTTTGAGGCTGTCCTCTGCTGAATTGAAATGTTCTAACAGTGGTCTACTTTCACAACAGTGACAAACAATGCCAACTTGGTTTGACGACTGGCTCAGGGGGCAAACACTCGGTTAGGTTACCTGACTGGCTGTCGCCAGGAGGCAGGGAGAAGTGGATGCCGCTGCAGGGCACTCGGTTTGTGTGGCAGCTGCGTCAACAAGACATTTCGGAAAGGGAGGGGCGGGGTGGGGGGTTTGCTGCTTGTGAAATGGCAAATGGTGCATTTATATAGTGCTTTTATCCAAAGCGCTTTACAATTTGTTTCTCACGTTTTACCCATTCACTCACACATTCACACACCGACGGCAGAGGCGACCATGCAAGGTGCCAACCTGCTCATCTGGAACAGTTAGGGGTTAAGTGTCTTGCTCAAGGGCACTTCGACACGCTGCCCGGGAGGAGCGGGAATCGAAGCGGGAACCTCTGGATTATCAGACCACATTGTGAGGTGTGGGCTCGCGGAATTACAACTAAGATGCAATTTTTAGGCATTAGTGCACACTTTTAATTGAGAATGGATGCCATTGGGCCACATAAAACATTGAATTGGAAAATTATACACATTTTTAAATGTCTTTCAAAAAGGGCACTTATCTAGTCGGAAGGCAAAAGGACAGGTGCTGGAGTGCTACCTGGGCCCCGTTCCATGTACCGGGATAACCGAGTTAGCCGGATAACTTTAGCTGGATAACTGTGTTAGCCTGGCTTTCCGATTTCATGTACGTGGATTTCCCAAATCACCATGACAACATATCCAAAAGTTTGAGCCTGCTCGAAAGCAGAGTTCAAGTTCAAGTTAGCCCGATCACGCAGAGCCACGCCCCCGCAAAGAAGTGACAGCTCGTTTCCTGAAACTATTCCCACAGTCTACGATCTGCATTATACCATTCTGAATTACGTTTTTGTGCTCCATTCTTCCAGAGGGGGCTTTTGAAATGTAAAATAGACCCAAAATGCTGATATTAAATTCACTTTGTCCTAAATAATGCACGTTATATATACCGTGGCGACGGTGGCGCTCGCTCGTGCGATGTACACAAAAATGTGGTTATTTTAATTGTAACTGGGATTAAGATGTCTGATGAGATGCGCTGTTTGACGGATTTGAGAAATTGAATGAGCCGTTGACGTCACATGAATGAATGAGGATAAAGAAATAAAACGTCATTCGAGGCGGCTAGGTGGTGTAGTGGTCTAAGGCACTCACCACCAGTGTGGAGACGCTAGGATTCGCGTGTTCGAATCCAGCTCTCCACATTGTTTTTCAGTTTGGCTGGTCGTCCGCAGTAATACACATTGGCCGTATTACGGGGAGGGAAAAACTGAAGGGTGGGGATCGAACGTTGTGAACAAGCGACTCCTACAAGTCGGTTGGTGCGCCTGCGCAGTAGAATCAGGAAGTGTCGGGGGCAGCGTGAGCCTCCCACGCGTTACTCCTCGACACGGAGAGATCGAGCTGCGCAGGTGAAAAGATGCGACTGCTGTTACCTCAAGTACCGGAGGGGACTTGTGCTATGTATGACTTAGTCCACATTGCAGCCGGCTTGTGGGAGGCAAGAAACAGCGTTCGTGACAGGGGAGGGTTGAATTGGATGATACGAAATTGGGATGGGAGAAAAATATAGAAAAATGGGAGAAAAAGTGGATCAAAAAAAAAAAGAAATAAAACGTCATTCAAAATAAGGAATATTCTAAACACGGGTCTCTCGTTCATTAATGTATAAACAATGAATTTATCCCATCTGGCACAGTGGCCCAGCGGTAGTGCTCAAGACTCCCAATCTTGCGACCCGGGTTCTAATCCCGGAGTTTCCAATATGATTTTTTTGAATATAATATTAATGATTATACGCCAAAGTAGCCTGGTTTTAAGTTAAAATATTATAAATCTACATGCATTGAGGATGTCATTCTTTATATAGCTCTCAACGTGCACCAAATTGAATTATTCCTATATTGCAAAAAGAAGGACCCCGGTCTTGAACCCGGGTCGTCCGTGTGGAAGTCAAAAGAACAACCCGTTACACCACAGAGTAGATAAGTAAAAGATTGACTATACATCAATCAATGGGCAAGAAAGCCGTCTCGTAATTCTGTATAACAGTTAACTAGTTATTTTCGCTAGCAAGATCTCATTTGATTATTCAATCCAGCAGGCAAGTTTAAAGAAATATAATCTGATTGATTGAGGTAATGATGGACTTAGAATTAGCCTATAGATAACGCATTTAACTTGTCGGCGAGGCGATTGAGCCTATTGCAATCTGTCAATAAAGTCTTAAATCAATTAATCAATCAATGCCGTTGAGAATCAGGGTCTCTGCCATCGATACGTGCTGGCTTTCCACCTAAAACGGGAGCGCGCATCTAGCCTGACTCTCAAGTCTGGCTTGAGTTAACGAGACTGAATCCAGGTTTGTGAAACAGGAAAATCCCGGCTTCGAACATCGGGTTAACTGAAGCTGGATAATGGACATGTTGATCGACTTAGTTGAACCACGTACATGGAACGGGGCCCTGGGGTCTATCTGTGGACGTCAACGATGCATGAACTCAGCTTATTTGACAGCTTTTTTGGGAGGAGGGACGGATTAATCACCAAAAGGGAGCACGGTGGGTGAAAGGGTTAAAAAAAATAAACTAGATAAACTCGTAAAACCCTTGGCAGGTACGTGATTATCTCCCTGAAATACCATGTTCCATCGCTGGGTCGGAAGGTGGCATTTTGGTTGGTCTGACCCTTTCACGCAGAACATGAAGCCGGAGATAAGCGTTTATTTTCCCCATGTGAAAGGAGCTTGAGTGACACGCTCCACTCACTGGTCATTGGAATTGGAATTGAAAAGATCCAACATAGTGGCAAGCAAACCAATCAGATGTCACATTTATAAAGCATTTATAAAAATGAAATCATCGATGCATTTGCTGTAAGAGATGAGAAAACACGATGTGCTTACACGCTCCTCTACGCTACGCCTCCTCCCGCCCTAGTCCAGCAGACATCTATTTGACGGGGCTTTATTCAGTGCTTACAGTCCATTGAGTGACTAAAGGCTTGACCGCATTCATAGTCGTTGGACACAAAGCACTTTCGAATGTAGAAGGTAAATTGCCTCTGCTACCGACATTGTGTAGCACGCAACCTCTGGGGCGAAGAGCGGGCCACGGCTGCCACGCTACACCAGCACCAGGCTCCAGGGTACACACAGTGGCACCAGGGTACACACAGTGGCACCAGGCTCCAGGGTACACACAGTGGCACCAGGGTACACACAGTGGCACCAGGCTCCAGGGTACACACAGTGGCACCAGGGTACACACAGTGGCACCAGGCTCCAGGGTACACACAGTGGCACCAGGCTCCAGGGTACACACAGTGGCACCAGGCTCCAGGGTACACACAGTGGCACCAGGGTACACACAGTGGCACCAGGCTCCAGGGTACACACAGTGGCACCAGGCTCCAGGGTACACACAGTGGCACCAGGGTACACACAGTGGCACCAGGCTCCAGGGTACACACAGTGGCACCAGGCTCCAGGGTACACACAGTGGCACCAGGCTCCAGGGTACACACAGTGGCACCAGGCTCCAGGGTACACACAGTGGCACCAGGGTACACACAGTGGCACCAGGCTCCAGGGTACACACAGTGGCGCCAGGCTCCGGCGTACACACCAGTGTTGTAGTACTCGAGTCCTGGACTGATTTTCAGGACTCGTGACTCGACTTGGACTTGAGCATTGACTGCATTTGGACTCGGAAGGTGCAGACTCAGACTTGTTAATTGATAAATACAGTTATTTATTTAAAAAAATAAATGGTATAGGCCCTAATCATTTGGCATAAGATATTGATGGCTAGTGCATTTGTTTGGCTATTGTGTCACAAAGTAAATCAACTCCCTTTGAAATTGTGACCACTGTGTCATTTATGTTTAATGTAGACCTTTTTTTGTATGTCAGCTCTTTGACTGCCAGAATGGAGTGGACTCAACATTGATGACTTGGACTCGGGGAACACTGGGGACACTCGACTCGACTCGGATTAGAGATTTAGTGACTCGACTACAACACTGGTACACACAGTGGCTCATGAGACAAGGATTAATATCTGAGACCTGACCCAGATGCCATAAGCTATAAATTATTGAGAATTTATACATTTTATATGTACATACACTACACTCAGTAGTACTATCTGGACAAGAGGAAGGGGAACTATGTGAGAATGCTGTTCATCGACTACAGCTCAGCATTCAATACCATAGTCCCCTCCAAACTCATAGCCAAGCTCAGGGACCTGGGCTTGAACTATGACCTGTGCCAGTGGGTCCTGGACTTCCTGACGGGCAGACCCCAGGTGGTAAGAGCCGGCAACTGCACCTCCTCATCCATCACGCTCAACATAGGGGCCCCCCAGGGCTGTGTTCTGAGCCCCCTCCTCTACTCCCTGTACACACATGACTGCGTAGCACAGCGGAACAACAACACCATCATCAAATTTGCTGATGACACAGTAGTGGTGGGCCTGATCTCTGCCAACGACGAAAGGGCCTACCTGGAAGAGGTAGAGAACCTGTCACAGTGGTGTCAGGAGAACTGCCTCTCCCTGAACGTCAGCAAAACAAAAGAGATGATTGTGGACTTCAGGAGGTCGGGGGTCAAGGACTACAGCCCCCTCAGCATCGACGGGGCACCAGTTGAGAGAGTGAACAGTTTCAAGTACCTCGGAGCCCACATATCCGAGGACTTGACATGGACCACACACATTGACAGTGTTGTGAAGAAGGCACGACAACGCCTCTACTTCCTCAGGCGCCTAAGGAAGTTCCAAGTCAGTCAGAAGATCCTTAGGAACTTCTACTCATGTACAATAGAGAGCATCCTGACCGGCAACATCACCTCCTGGTTTGGGAATAGCACTGCACAAGACCGTAGCAGACTACAAAGAGTGACACGTTCAGCCGAACGCACAATTAGAGGGGGGCTTCCCACCCTCCAGAACATTTACAACAAGCGGTGCAAGGGGAAGGCTAAGAGAATTATTAAGGACTCGAGCCACCCGAACAACTGCCTCTTTGAACTGCTGCCGTCAGGCAAGCGATACCGGAGTCTTATGGCGAGCACAGAAAGACTCAGAAGGAGCTTCTATCCCCAGGCCATCAGGCTGCTAAACGAACGAAAATCGCTAAACGAACAATAATCACTATGCAACAACCATCAAATGCACACAGCACACACACCCACACGCACACACTCACTCAAACAAACAACACACTGCAGCACCCACTCTCCACACTTTAGATCACACAAACACACTTACACTTTATATTTATTGATAAAGGATTTGCACTACAACTCGTACACCTACTGTGAATTGTACCTAAACTGCACCTCGTCCATTTATGCCTTGCACTATATAGTATTGTATATTAGTACACTGCACAGTATTGTATATTGTATGGTAACTACGTCTACGAACATTGTACATATGTCTAAACTGAACACTGTGACCTCTTTTTTTACTTCTAATTTTTACTATTTTTACTATGTTTTTATTTCATACTTATCTTGTCATGCACAGTCTCTGGAGCGCAACAGTAAGAAGCATTTTGTACAAAAGTATTCTGTACTTCTGTATGACAACTATTAAAGAAACTTGAAAACTTGAAACTTGAAACTAATTTGTATATTTTGTACCCAGTTTAATATCCTGTACATTGTATATTGCTGTTGCACTTTACTGCTACTTTTGCACTCTGGTTGGATGCCAAACTTCCTTCTGTTGTACTGTACTTGTGCTGTGTAATGACAATACATTTTAATCTAATCTAATTATAATTTTTCAAGCCTTTATGGCACTAGTTTAGCGATCCAGGAAACTCACAAACCTGACCTAGCCCCAAGCTCTGCTCTCTTATCCTGCAACGCTTGTTTACAGACTCTTACGTGTTCATTCTTCCCACGGGCAGTTTAATTAAAACCAGTACGTCTTATATTATTCCGAGACTGTGTCGATTATTAAAAGCGACAATGTCAAGCACCACTACCAGACAAAGCACAAAGCTTTTGTGCAAACATACCCACTCAAATCCGCACTGAGGGCACAGAACATAAATGATCTAAGATTAACTAGATCATTTTCAAATGATCTAGTAGTTGTGAAGTTATAAAAGAACCGGATTTCGTGCCTCGTTTTTGTTCAGCTTTTCTCTTGTTGGCTACTACTGTACGTCCTAAAAGACATCAACTCAAGTCATGCTAACATTTCGTCCAAAAATAATCCATCTTTAAAGAGGACTTTGACCCAAAGTTCCACTGCAGCACAACACAGACGTATTGGTTATTTGTTGTGCATCATTTAAACATTTTTATAAATAATTTTAAAACGTGATAAACCCCACATTGGATTTTTTTGAATGTACAAATTTTTGGCTAATTTTTCAAAAGCTCTCTGTTATGTATTTTATTTGTAAATGCATTGCTGAAAGGACATTTACTTGTCATTGCACATGTACAAGTACAAGTACAGAGTAGAACAAAATGAAGTTTCCGAAGGAGCAGTAAAGTGCATTGCGGTATATGGTATAACATGTGTATATATGGAGTATATATGAAAAAGTAAATATGCTAAGCTAATGTATGTACACAGTATGTGTTACTATACACAGTTATTATACAGTATTATATGAATATACTATAGGTTGGATATAGATACACTACACACTACAAGATACACTACACGACCAAGGTACCCATGTACATGTCAAAATACTTCCCAAAGGTCAGTGAATACCACGATCACAACACCAGAGGGAGCTCCACAAATCATGTTAAACCCAGATTCGGCTCAAACAAGGGACTAAACACGTTTCGCAATTATGCCACATCAATGTGGAACGCCCTACCCACAGCTGTAAAAAAGAATTGAATCCCACCTTCAAAACCGCTCTGAAAGAGCACCTACAGGAGGCTGCAATTCTAAACTGGCCCCCGTAAATGTCCAACCCCCCTGACCCCCACCCACCCCCTCCCAATGTACAGTCTCCTCCCCCTCATGTATATATTTTCTGTTAGGATCTCTGTAAATGTCTGAACACCCGCCCACCCACCCACCCCCTCCTACTGTACATTTCCCTCACCCTCGTATGTATATATTTACTGTTAGGATCTGTTTAACAGTACTGTATATTTGTATATCTTGTATGTCACAAATGTAACAGTACTGTATATCTGTATGTCATGTATGTCTTAAATGTCATGATTAGATTAGTTTAGATGATTAGATTAGATTTTTAGATCTGTATATCTGTATGTCAAGTATGTCATATATGTCCTGATGAATTGAAAATGGGGGACCCTGATGTAAACAAGACGAAAGTCTTTCTCTGGTCTGCATCCCCTTAACAATTGTGTGTATTGAGCTGTACTGTATTGTACCCATTCTGCAATCTGTTAATAAAGTTTTCAATCAATCAATCAATTCAATTCAAAGGCAACTTCTTCTTCTTCTTGTCGTTAATTGTCCCTTTATGAATGGAAGAGAGGAGGTAGCTTATTCAGATTCACAGGAACGAATTGAACTTGGACATGAGCTCAGGGCTGTGTGTTGTTATAGACATCTCTCTCTCACTCTCTCTCTCTCTCTCTCTCTCTCTCTCTCTCTCTCTCTCTCTCTCTCTCTTGCTCGCTCTCTCTCAAATTCAAATTCAAATAAGCTTCATTGGCATGACAGATGAAAAACCTATGTTGCTAAAGCAGTACAGAAAATGATTAACATTGACAAATAATAAAAATATATACAATAATGTGCAAATCAACAATCACATCAACTCCGGCATCGACATGGGTGGTCGCATTTTACGCAGCTCCCGTAACCAACGCAACAGAACAACAACAAAGTATTTTGCGCATTTTCTACTTTCCCTCCTGTGGATTATGGACTTGTACCTGAATTCACCACTCAAGCAACAACTCCAGACAGAAGTGGAAGGTAGCGAAAACGCAAAACAGCAGTCCCATTGCGACTTCTATTTGTTAACGGGCACGGAGAGGAAGCATCCAGCCTTCGGACCCACGGCTATCCACACAGTACTTACTGCGAATCCGGAACGCAAGAAATTACCCCCGACTGGCAAGTTTAATAGGAAATCAATGTTTCTATTATATCTGCTCATGTCGGGTGACATACACCAGAACCCTGGACCCGTAATGACACGGAACCAGAGACGACAGTTAGGTCTGCTGCATATCTGTTCTACTGTATCTAGAAGCTCATACTGGCTGCATATCTGTTCTACTGTCTCTAGAAGATCATACTGGCTGCATATCTGTTCTACTGTCTCTATATAGAAGATCATACTGGCTGCATATCTGTTCTACTGTATCTAGAAGCTCATACTGGCTGCATATCTCTTCTACTGTCTTATCTAGAAGCTCATACTGGCTGCATATCTCTTCTACTGTCTGTCTAGAAGCTCATACTGGCTGCATATCCTTTCTACTGTATAGAAGCTCATTGGTTTGTAAATTGACTAGATTTTCTAGAGATTTTTAGTTTTTAATTGTATGTTTTGTAATCTGTATCTGTCGTTACCAGTTAGTCGTGTTACTTTGCTCGTATTCACTGTTCTGGTGGTTCTAGTTGTACGCCTGGATCTGGTGTTCTTTGACCGTGTCCTATATGCCCTGTAAATAATATGTACAGATACCGAGATGTCACAAATATGTTACCTGTTACCTGTTTATTGCACAATGTTGTTTTTTTATTGGATTCTATTATATGTTGTACCACGTATTGCACATCGTTGCGGGCAAGACCACCCGCATTTCATTGTATACTTGTATGCCGTGACAATTAAAACTCTTGACTTGACTTGACTTGACTTGACTTGACCCTGCTACACTTCATCTCAAAACAAACTGGTCAGACTACATGCTTGACCTTACTCCTAGAACCCACCTCGCCCCTGCCCATGTGACAACGGCTTAGACGACAGAGTGCAGCAACTTGCAATGGGCCTGTCTACAAGATACACTATACACGATCAAGGTACCCATATATGTGTACATATCAAAATACTTCCCAAAGGTCAGTGAATACCACGACCACAACACCATAGAGGGAGCTCCACAAATCATGTTAAACCCAGATTCGGCTCAAACAGGAACACGTTTAGCAATTATGCCACATCAATGTGGAACGCCCTACCCAAAGCTGTAAAGGAATGTGAATCACTACCCACTTTCAAAACCACTCTCAAAGAACACCTACGGGAGACTGCAATTCGAAACTGGCCCCTGTAAATGTCCTAACCCAACCCAATGTACAGTCAATTACCAAACATGGTTTTGTCAATATGTACAGTTGCTTGTGCAGTTGTACAGTGTCCAGTGTCCACCCCTACCCAACCTACCCAACCCCCCCCCCCACTCCACCCACCCCCCCCACCTATAATGTATACGTTTTCATAAATGTATAGCCGTATATCCTGATGAATTGAAAATGGGGGACCCTGATGCAAGACGAAAGTCTTTCTCTGGTCTGCATCCCCTTAACAATTGTGTGTATTGAGCTGTACTGTATTGTACCCATTCTGCAATCTGTTAATAAAGTTTTCAATCAATCAATCAAAACCGTGGTCAGTCTGTGCGGAGAAACAAGGATCCGAGCATGGTTGCCAGATCGGATTAACAATATCCGAACCGCCCATTATTATCAAAGGTCTGTCAGATGAAGGCGGACTCTCAAATCTGGCAACACTGATGCGTTGCATTGTGGGGGATCCCGGTTTGAAATTTGAATTGAAGCGCGCAAGAGATCTGGACCACGTCGTGAGCATTGCAACTGTTGCATCTTCTCCTCAGGTAATTGTGTGCAACACATATATTTTATTATTTATAAGTAATGCGTGCCGCTGATATAAATGAGTGCTGTTTAGTCTGTGTTTTCAGTGACTACTGTAACGTTATTAGCTCGATATTATGAAACTGCAGCGGGGTAAACTACCGGAGCTGCTAACTGGCTAACGGTATGACTAGCTAACGTTGCTATACTGTACCCGGAGCTGATAGCGTTATGACTATGAGAGCTAACTTTTGTTAGCTTGGGGAGCTGTGGTCCGTGTTGTATTAGCTTGTGTTAGCTTGGGGAGCTTACTAACCCTACTGTCATGCACTAATAAACTAACCTACGCTGTAACACGCAACACTTTGATGAATATTGTTACTCAGCTGATAGAGTTGTAATAAAATATATAATTTCATTGTTGCAAATACTGTTACAGTGCTGGATCTCATCAATGAGATGAACGCAGAAGACGGCTCAAGAACAACTACTTCAAGTGGTCGTAAGTGATGTATACATTTTTTTATTGTGTGTGTGACTGTGTATGTATATATAATATATACTTTTTAATCTGGGACATCATTTCAAAGAGTCATCCTGTAATGCCCTCTCTCCCCCTCTCTCTCTCTCTCTCTCTCTCTCTCTCTCTCTATATATATATGGGTAACGCATGTATTCCTGGTAACCTGCCCCATTTCTAAGCCATATAACCCAGGACGTTATACGAACAACATTAAAATCTTTTCTCATGTCAAGAATGATTGTTATAGATGCCAAATAATTCACCTTAAAAAAAATACATCATGTAATGAGGGATGGCGGACCTCTAAAGTTGACCTAAGTTACCGGGAATACCAATTCACTATCTCCTCCAATTTAAGAGAGAATTAAAATGTTTTGGTTGTTTTGTAGGGATATCATCATCATGTAACATAATACCATAGTTCTCCCCGAGTTATCTCAAGAGAATTCAAATTTAGCTGAATCTGAAGGGAAAATCCGGGTATGGGATATGAGTCAACATAGTTCATGACCTTCAATTGATAACAAACATAAAAGGCTTAATTTTCATGGCAGATGCATGATATGTTTTGGGCATGATCTTGGCACCCCAATGAACAACCAAAATGAGTTTCGTCTTTTGTGGCCAATTATTTGAGGAGATAATTACGTTTCACATATTGATCCCAGGTTACCGCGAATACCTATCCTCACAATTCCAGATAAACACTTAAATCTCCTATTTGACTAAAGATTGGTGAGATTTTATTTTTGGAAATCATAACATCAATAATAAGGGTTAGGTGTAAACCAGAATTACTAGAATGTGTTGTGTTTTGTCTGTTAAAATGAGCAAAAACAAGGAAAGGGTATTCCCAGTAACTTAAAAACAAGTGCAAAAAATACAGTTCTAGAACAAGTATTTTAATTTTTTCTATATTCAAGAAAGTGGAAAGGAACCCAACATTTTCAATTGTCTGCACACAATCGTTGTTTTGTTATTCACCACCATGCCCCTAGTCAGTCTACACCACCATGCCCCTAGTCAGTCTACACCACCACCATGCCCCTAGTCAGTCTACACCACCATGCCCCTAGTCAGTCTACACCACCACCATGCCCCTAGTCAGTCTACACTAGCAACCTGCGCCTAGTCAGTCTACACCACCATGCCCCTAGTCAGTCTACACCACCATGCCCCTAGTCAGTCTACACCACCATGCCCCTAGTCAGTCTACACCACCACCATGCCCCTAGTCAGTCTACACCACCATGCCCCTAGTCAGTCTACACCACCACCATGCCCCTAGTCAGTCTACACTAGCAACCTGCGCCTAGTCAGTCTACACCACCATGCCCCTAGTCAGTCTACACCACCATGCCCCTAGTCAGTCTACACGACCACCATGCCCCTAGTCAGTCTACACCACCACCATGCCCCTAGTCAGTCTACACCACCATGCCCCTAGTCAGTCTACACCACCATGCCCCTAGTCGGTCTACACCAACCTGCCCCTAGTCAGATATGCTTACTTTTGGTTAGGCCTCCAAATTAAGATAATCTGGACAAACCTGTCAGATTTTCTGATTTATATGTAGACCGGTTTGAGTTTATTGTAGTGATGTTACTGTGTTTCAAAATCTCAGATATTAACTTGTTAAGTGTTTGTTTTTTTACAGTATGTAAAACCCTACTGTCATGCACTAATAAACTAACCTACGCTGTAACACGCAACACTTTGATGAATATTGTTACTCAGCTGATAGAGTTGTAATAAAATATATAATTTCATTGTTGCAAATATACTGTTACAGTGCTGGATCTCATCAATGAGATGAACGCAGAAGACGGCTCAAGAACAACTACTTCAAGTGGTCGTAAGTGATGTATAATTTTTTTTTATTGTGTGTGTGACTGTGTATATATAATATATACTTTTTAATCTGGGACATCATTTTCAAAGAGTCATCTTGTAATGCCTTCTCTATCTCTCTCTCTCCCAAGACGGTCAAGATCTAACGTATTCTCGCTCTCTCTAGGTTCATGGCCACTAATGACTTCAGACCTTCAGAAGGACAGTATGCTGGATGAGGAAGGTCTTGGCCATGCTGCGATGGCTCCTAGAAGACAAGAACGGAGAGGTGCTGGACCTGGCTGTCAAATGGTTTGTAATGCTACAGTATATTGTATGTAGTTGTGCATGACATGGACTAAATTAGAGGTCCTAGATATGCAAAATAATATTGAGAATCACTGGCCTTAGACTATCTACTAACGTATTCTCGCTCTCTCTCTTTAGGTTCATGGCCACTAATGACTTCAGAGCTTCAGAAGGACAGTATGCGTGTAGCTTATTGCCAGCGGAAGAGTGCAAGAATGCTTCCGCATTCGTCACTGCACGCCAGTACGGTAATGCGCCTTTCCTTTCGCCCCGCTCAGACAAATGCATGTAGTACATTGCAACACAACGCAGCATTTCCGCGTACATTGCAACGAATCACTTGGAGTTTGAAAGTGATATCAGAAGAAACTACTCAACCTCAGCTGTCTTTAACTAGCAGGACGCTAGTGGGCTAGTCGCTAAAATATATATCGTTTTATATATAATTGTACCAACACAGATATTAGGCAGTACACACATTGTCCTGCAATACATACAGTGAATGCACAGCTACATTCGCCATATATTTCTATCGCTGCTGCGGTCTACAGTGAAATGCAATATTATTATTATTATTATTATTGTAAAGATTATCATTACAATCGCAGCCTGGAGAGGCAATGTTACAAGTGTACGAGGGTTGTGTGCAAAGAGCACAGCCTCTCAATTTGCACAACGTGCACAAAATAATAATTGTAATGATCTTTACAATAATAATAATATTGCATTTCACTGTAGACCGCAGCAGCGATAGAAATATATGGCGAATGTAGCTGTGCATTCACTGTACATGTATTGCAGGACAATGTGTGTACTGCTTAATATCTGTGTTGGTACAATTATATATAAAATCGATATATATTTGAGCGACTAGCCCACTAGTGCAAATTGAGAGGCTGTGCTCTTTGCACACAACCCTCGTACACTTGTAACATTGCCTCCAGGCTGCGATTGTAATGATAATCTTTACAATAATAATAATAATATTGCATTTCACTATAGACCGCAGCAGCGATAGAAATATATGGCGAATGTAGCTGTGCATTCACTGTACATGTATTGCAGGACAATGTGTGTACTGCCTAATATCTGTGTTGGTACAATTATATATTTTAGCGACTAGCCCACTAGCGTCCTGCTAGTTAAAGACAGCCGCGGAAATGCTGCGTTGTGTTGCAATGTACTACATGCATTTGTCTGAGCGGGGCGAAAGGAAAGGCGCATTACCGTACTGGCGTGCGGTGACGAATGCGGAAGCATTCTTGCACTCTTCCGCTGGCAATAAGTTACACCCGGACAGTATGCTGGATGAGGAAGGTCTTGGCCATGCTGCGATGGCTCCTAGAGGACAAGAACGGAGGTGCAGGACCTGGCTGTCAAATGGTTTGTAATGCTACAGTATAAATTATTGTATTACATCACACTCACCATCAATGACTCCACCATCACCCCCTCCCCCCTAGTCCGCAACCTCTGTGTCATCCTCGACCCCACCCTCTCATTTGACCCCATGTCCGCTCCATTGTCAAAACTTCATATTTTCACCTCCGCAACATTGCCAAAATCCGTCACTGCCTCTACCCCCTGCTGCTGAATCCCTCATACACGCCTTCATCTTTTCCCTCCTGGACTACTGTAACTCCCTCCTCACTGGCATCACCTCCCGCTCCCTCCATAAACTGCAGATGGTCCAAAACTCAGTTGCCCGCCTCCTCACTATCACTCCTGTCCTCCACTCCCTCCACTGGCTCCCGATCAAGGAACGCATTAACTTCAAAACACTACTCCTCACCTTCAAAGCCATCCATAGCCTGGCCTCACCCTGGTCTTAAACTTTTTACACCAAGAGAACGGTGGGGAGAGAATATATACATATGATGGGGAGAGAATATATACATACAGTGGGGAGGAGACTGTACATTAGGAGGGGGTGGTTGGGAGAGAAATATACATATAATAGACAGTCTCCTCCCCACCGTATGTATATATTCTCTCCCCACCATATGTATATTTCTCTCCCACCCACCCACCCCCTCCTAATGTACAGTCTCCTCCCCACCGTATGTATATATTCTCTCCCCACCGTATGTATATATTCTCTCCCCACCATATGTATTTTCTCTCTCACCCACCCACCCCCTCCTAATGTACAGTCTCCTCCCCACCGTATGTATATATTCTCTCCCCACCATATGTATATATTCTCTCCCCACCATATGTATATTTCTCTCCCACCCCCTCGTAATGTACAGTCTCCTCCCTACCGTATGTATATATTCTCTCCCACCCCCTCCTAATGTACAGTCTCCTCCCCACCGTATGTATATATTCTCTCCCCACCATATGTATATTTCTCTCCCACCCCCTCCTAATATACAGTCTCCTCCCCACCGTATGTATATATTCTCTCCCCACCGTATGTATATTTCTCTCCCACCCACCCCCTCCTAATGTACAGTCTCCTCCCCACCGTATGTATATATTTTCTCCCACCCCCTCCTAATGTACAGTCTCCTCCCCACCGTATGTATATATTCTCTCCCCACCATATGTATATTTCTCTCCCACCCCCTCCTAATATACAGTCTCCTCCCCACCGTATGTATATATTCTCTCCCCACCGTATGTATATTTCTCTCCCACCCACCCCCTCCTAATGTACAGTCTCCTCCCCACCGTATGTATATATTTTCTCCCACCCCCTCCTAATGTACAGTCTCCTCCCCACCGTATGTATATATTCTCTCCCCACCGTATGTATATTTCTCTCCCACCCACCCCCTCCTAATGTACAGTCTCCTCCCCACCGTATGTATATTCTCCCCCCAACGTATGTATATATACCGCCATCTTTCTCCCGGGTTGGTGTGATCACATGACTGACAAAGCCGTGCAGTGATAGGCCAGAAGTCAATTCGATTGCATCCAGGCGCGATTGCTTATCCTGTCTGGGTAGCCCGGATGATGGTTTTTTGATCGAATTTTATACACCGCAATTATGCATCGCATTTTTTTTACATTGAATTTTATTATAAATTCGAATTTTTTACATTGCATTTTTATTTCACATAGGTAAATTCAGAGCAAAAAAATTCAGATACATGATTTTCAAAGTAATTATTTTCAATGCTATAAATTCGGTGTCTGAAAAAATTCAGATACATTTTTCAAAGTAATTATTTTCAATGCTATAAATTCGGTGTCTGAAAAAATTCAGATACATGTTTTCAAAGTAATTATTTTCAATGCTATAAATTCGGTGTCTGAAAAAATTCAGATACATGTTTTCAAAGTAATTATTTTCAATGCTATAAATTCGGTGTCTGATAAAATTCAAAAATCAGATACATGTTTTCAAAGTAATTATTTTCAATGCTTTAAATTTGGTGTCTGAAAAAATTCAGATACATGTTTTCAAAGTAATTATTTTCAATGCTATAAATTCAATTCAGATACATGTTTTCAAAGTAATTATTTTCAATGCTATAAATTCGGTGTCTGATCAAATTCAAATACTTCTGTCACTCATTTGCTTCCATACTGGCTCTTGTTGTATTTTGTTATCTTGCTTTCCTTCTCTCTCTTCTCTCTCTCTTCTCTCTCTCTCTTCTCTCTCTCTATCTCATCCTCTTCTCTTCTGTCGTTGAATTTGTGGTTTGTTCTTTTTATTTGCCTTTTTCACTTTTCGTGTAGGGCAGTGAGTGGAAGTCCCATCCCCTCCACGTCGGGGACCAGCACGCCTCGCCGGGGCCGGCGACAGCTCCCCCAGACCCCCGCCACGCTACGCCCCCACGTCACCTATTCCCCCGTGGTCCGTAAGGCTATGCCCACGCCTCCCGGGGTGCCCCAGGGGCGCCTCCCGGCCCGGCCCCCTGGCGCTTTTCTCCGGAGCCCCCCCCAGGGGCCTCCCCCTGCCGGCCCCCCGCCACCCCACCATGGCTCACCTCGTCAGGGTCGCCACCCGCCACCTCGCTGGGGTGACGCGGGAGGAGGGGGGTCTCCATGGAGGGCGACGGTTGCTTCTACAACCAGGACTACGAGCCACGCCACGAGCCGCCCGCCTATGAGCAGAGCCCCGCATAACATTGGGGTCTTGTGCTTGGCACTCCGAGCATGGCACTAACACTGTCACGGTTAGGAGTTTGATTCCTGCTGGGGCCACCCGTTGTGAATGATGTATACAGTCATTCCAAAGCACTTTATGTCCTAGTAATAGAGCTGTGCTATAGAGATGCTGTCATTCATTCATAACTAAACCAAAAGACATTTATAAACAACGTCTTACTAAATGCAGGCTTTCATTTACAACTGAACGGCCATATCACTCGTTTTTGTATTAATTCTCCTAAAAAATGTTGCTAAGCTAGACTAACATGAAAGTTTAAGTGAAAGTACACACTTGAGTAAAAGTCAAAGTTTCTACTTTTAAATGTACTTAAGTAGTAAATTGAACTTTTTTTCTGACTCTCTATATTCTTCTGATAGCAGGTGTTTAATCAAAGATCCCCTGTGGGAGAAGCTGTTGCAGGGGAACAATGGGTTAATTTCATTGGAGGCTTTGTCGTTGGGTTCAGAGAGGAGGATGTGATATTTTTTTGTTAATAAATGTTTAAATATCTATTCAAGTTGTCATTTTTAACTGGAAAAAGTAGCATGTATGGGGGTAATTGTTACTTTACTTGATATTTGAGCTTCACTGCAGAATGGTGTATATTGTGTACAATGTGCACATACACTGAGAATATATTTCAGTGAGGTAGGAGACAGCATGTAAACTTCTGAATTGTTCAATGCGGGACATGCCAATACTCCATTGGTAAAGGGAAGGGTCCTTAAATATGTGGCATTGTATTACTAATCAACCATTTCCTACTGTATTTCCGGTAATGTATGGTCATAGGCAGATAGTGGAGTAGCTCTGGCAGAATACTGGGTACACAGTAAATTCCGCAAAGTAAATTTGACTCAAACTGAGTACATTTCACTCAAACTGAGTAAAATTTCTTTACTCAGTTTGAATCAAATGTACTCAGTTTGAGTCAAATGTACTCTGCGGAATTTACTGTGTAGTACCATTGCATTGGCAGTGTCGGCTAGGCTTCGGGCAACCAAACCTGGCCCAGTGTGTGTGGGTCGCATCTGGGCTGCTTTAGGCAACCCGACGTTCACCGCTTCCGGCAACCCCGGACATGGCCCAGTGTACTCGGGCCGGAATCGGCCAGTCAGTCATTGCCGCCTACTCGGCCGATCCGGACGTTCACCGCTTCCGGCAACCCCGGACCTGGCCCAGTGTACTCGGGCCGGAATCGGCCAGTCAGTCATTGCCGCCTACTTGGCCGACTCTGGCAGCCGGACTTGGGCCGACTAATTTCTTCCGGCCTGCCGGATACAGGCCATTAATGGGCCGGAACTTTTTGGCCACCTGGGATATTGTGTTTCACAGAAACAAAACTAGACTCATCTGTACAGGATCCAGAGATTGAAATCGAGAACTATTCAATAGTCAGGAGGGATAGAAACCAGTATGGAGGTGGCGTCTGTGTGTATATTCACAAAGATACCAAATTCATCAACCGTACTGACCTTAACCATGACGAGATTGAAACTGTTTGGATTGAAATCTTATTTGAAAGGGTGAAATCAGTACTAGTAGGCACAATCTATAGACTGCCAGAACACAGTGGCTTCTATGACACACTTGATGGGTGTTTAGCTGGGGTGGAGGGCGTAGAAAAAATTCTTATTGGGGACTGGAACACGGACATGCTACGTAAAGCAGCACCCGTCTTCAAGGCCTTCAGTAGGTTTTGTGATCTACACTGCCTCAGCAAGCTAATCACCCAATCCACAAGAGTGTGTGACTCAACTCAGACTACCATTGACCTCATCCTGACCTCTGACAAGTCAAAGATCTCCAATAAAGGGGTTATAGCATGCAGGTTAAGTGATCATTATTCTGTACCCGCAAAAAGCTAAAGCAAAAGGCTGGCTGTCACAAAACAGTCACATCTAGAGACCTCAAAACCTACTCTAGCGAGGCCTTTAACCTCGAACTGGAGAGCCTGGATTGGTCAGATGAGCTCAATGGTACACTGGTTGAAGAAACATGGCTTGGCTTCAAAACCAAATTTTCATCAATACTAAACAACATGGCCCCCCTAAGAACCACCAGGGTAAAAAATCGCGCTGAGCCGTGGATGCACACTGAAATACTGACCGCTATGAAAGCCAGAGACAAAAAATGCTCTGAGTTTCGTAAAAGTCAGTCAAAGCTTACCAAAAGCACGAGCAGAGAACTGCAAGCCCACGTGACTGAACTCAAACTAGAAAGAAACAGACTAAGAAATGACGTAAACTCCATGATCAAAACTGCAAAAAAAATGCATCAATGACAAAACTGAGGAAAACAAAAATAAACCACATGAACTTTGGAAATTACTCAATAATCAACTAGGCTGCAGTAAAAAACGTAAGGTTCTCAAACATAAACATAAAGACGGACAACACGCTCATCACAGACAAGCTTACTTAAACACTTTCTTCACAAACATAGCCACAACACTGGTAAACAAACTACCCTCCCACTCAGGGCATTATGGGGTAGAACAAGAACCTAGGCGTCCACAAAGACAACTTCAAACTGGAAATGGTAACTACAGCGCCCTCCAACCGAACAAGGCCACTGGCCATGACAACATCCCCTCCAAATTCCTCAGAGACTCAGCAGCCGCCATCACCCCAGTCATCACACACATAATAAACCTCTCCATAAAACAGGGACACGTCCCCAAGGACTTCAAAATTGCAAGAGTAACACCCCTGCACAAAAAGGGCAGCAACTACCGCCCTGTTTCTATCCTTACATCCATCTCGAAAGTCATGGAAAAAATAGTATACGAACAGGTCGAAAAGTACCTACGAATTCCAATCTGGCTTCAGAACATCCTACTCCACTGACACATGCCTTCTCTATTTGAACGACCACATCAAACAAGAGGTGGATGCGGGCAAATACTGCGGCATGGTCATGCTGGACCTACAAAAGGCCTTCGACACTGTCAATCACACCATTCTGATTGACAAACTAAAAGCAATTGGTTTTGATAGTCTATCAGTGAGCTGGATACAATCCTACCTGGAGGGGAGATAACAGATGGTGGAGGTAAATGTTACCCTATCCCCCCCCCCCTCCCAGTGAGCTGTGGTGTTCCACAAGGAAGCATACTAGAACCGCTACTGTTCCTAATTTATGCAAATGTCATGTCGTCAGTTTGTGACTGCAACTTGTTCCTGTTTGCGGACGACTCAGCCCTGCTGGTCTCTGACAAGAACAAGTTACAGGTTGAAAAAACCCTCAGCTCGGAACTAGGCAAAATCTGCATATGGCTTGCCGATAACAAACTATCATTACACATGGACAAAACAGAGTCCATTCTCTTCAGTTCAAATAACAAACTCAGCAAGACCGACGGCTTCTCAGTTACAGTGGGTGACAATATTGTCACAAGGAAAGATGAAATTACCTACCTGGGTTCCATCCTAGAGGCTAATCTTTCTTGTGACAAAATGGCATCCAATGTAATAAAAAAAGTCAACCAATGAACTTGATTCTTGTACCGGATCTCCCCTCTGGTAAACAAGAATACCCTGAAGACTTTGGCAGGAGCACTCATTCAAGGGTACTACGACTATGCTTGCACCTCATGGTACCAAAGCACCTCAAAGGCACTAAAAACCAAATTACAAACATCTCAAAACAAACTAGTCAGACTACTGCTTGACCTGACTCCTAGAACCCACCTCACCCCTGCCCACTTTGACAACCTCAAGTTCAAGTTCTTTAATAGTTGTCATACAGAAGTACAGAATACTTTCATACAAAATGCTTCTTACTGTTACGCTCCAGAGACTGTGCTAGACAAGATAGTATCAAATAACATAATAACATAATATAGCATGAATTTAGAAGAAGAAAATGAGGTCACAGTGTTCGGTATAGACATATGTACAATGTTCTGAGTTACCATATAATATACAATACACAATACTATGCAGTGTACTAATGTACAGTACTATCTAGTGCAAAGCAGAAATGGGATGAGGTACAATTTTAGGTACAATTTACAGTAAGGTGTACGAGTTGTAGTGCAATCCTTCATCCATAAATATAAAGTGTGGGGAGTGGGTGCTACAGTGTGTTTGTTTAAAGTGGGTGTGTGCTATAAAGTGTGTGGAGTGGGTGCTACAGTGTGTTTGTTTAAAGTGAGTGTGTGCGTGTGGATGTGTGTGCTATGTGTGTTTGGTGGTTGTTGTTGTGTAGTGTTCATTCATTGTTCGTTTAGCAGCCTGATGGCCTGGGGATAGAAGCTACTTCTGAGTCTTTCTGTGCTCGCCTTGAGACTCCTGTATCGCTTGCCTGACGGCAGCAGTTCAAAGAGGCAGTTGTTCGGGTGGCTCGAGTCCTTAATAATTCTCTTAGCCTTCCCCTTGCAACGCTTGTAGTAAATGTTCTGGAGGGTGGGGAGCCCCCCTCCAATTGTGCGTTCGGCTGAACGTGTCACTCTTTGTAGTCTGCTTTGGTCTTTTGCAGTGCTATTCCCAAACCAGGAGGTGATGTTGCCGGTCAAGATGCTCTCTATTGTACATGAGTAGAAGTTCTTAAGGATCTTCTGGCTGACTTGGAACTTCCTTAGGCGCCTGAGGAAGTAGAGGCGTTGTCGTGCCTTCTTCACCACACTGTTAATGTGTGTGGTCCATGTCAAGTCCTCGGATATGTGGGCTCCGAGGTACTTGAAGCTGTTGACTCTCTCAACCGGTGCCCCGTCGATGCTGAGGGGGCTGTAGTCCTTGACCCCCGACCTCCTGAAGTCCACAATCATCTCCTTTGTTTTGCTGACGTTCAGGGAGAGGCTGTTTTCCTGGCACCATCCCGCCAGGACCTTGACCTCTTCCAGGTAGGCCCTCTCGTCGTTGGCAGAGATCAGGCCCACCACCACTGTGTCGTCAGCAAATTTGACGATTGTATTGCTACTCCGCTGAGCCACACAGTCGTGTGTGTACAGGGAGTAGAGGAGGGGACTCAGAACACAGCCCTGGGGGGCCCCTATGTTGAGGGTGATGGATGAGGAGGTGCAGTTGCCTGCTCTCACCACCTGGGGTCTGCCAGTCAGGAAGTCCAAGACCCACTGGCAGAGGTCATAGCCCAAGCCCAGGTCCCTGAGCTTGGCTATGAGTATGGAGGGGACTATGGTATTGAATGCCGAGCTGTAGTCGATGAATAGCATTCTCACATAGTTCCCCTGCCTCTTGTCCAGGTGTGATGCTGCTGTGTGCAGCACATGGGATATGGCGTCCTCCGTGGACCTGTTGGGGCGGTATGCAAATTGCAGGGGGTCCATGTTGATGGGGAGGGAGGAGCAGATGTAGCCCTTTACTAGCTTCTCGAAGCACTTCATGGCTATGGAGGTGAGAGCTACAGGGCGGTAGTCGTTGAGGCAAGCAGGCTTGGATTTTTTGGGTACAGGGATAATAGTGGACTTCTTCAGGCAGGTGGGGATGACAGCCTGTTCTAAGGACAGGTTAAATATGTCAGTGAATACTGGGGCCAGTTGGTCGGCACAGACTTTTAGGACGCGGCCGGGGATGCCGTCTGGACCTGCTGCCTTCCTGATATTCACTTTTTTGAAGGTCCGCCTCACCTCATGCTCTGTTACCCTGAACACTGCGCCTCCATCAGCAGCCGACCCCCCCCCCCCCATTGCCGAGGCTTGTGAGCTGGTGTTGTTATTACCAGCATCAAACCTCGCATAGAAGGTATTGAGGTCATTTGCTAAGGAGATGTCACTGTTCAGTTTGAGGGAGGCGCCTTTGTAGTCTGTCATCGTTTTGAGCCCCTGCCACATAGCTCTAGAGTCAGCTTGTTCAAACTGGAGTTCAATTTTATCCCTGTAGCGTCGTTTGGCCTCTGACACAGTCCTCCTTACGTTGTATCGCGCCACCTTGTGGTCATTCATGTTGCCTGCCTCTAGGCCGTCGTTGTATGCTTTGGTGCGCTCTCTCAGAGCTTCACGGACGGATTTGTCTACCCAGGGTTTTTGATTTGGGTAAACTTTCATTTTGGTAGTGGGGATTGTTTCTTTCACCCTAGTACAAACATAGTCCAGCACTGTCTCCGTGTAGGCATTAATGTTATCTGTGTCGCGGAACACGTTCCAGTCTGTGTTGTGAAACACTGACCGGATCGTATCCTCTGACGTCACATCCCATTTCTGCACCTCTCGCGAGACTACGGGAGTACTTTTAATTTTCTGTCTGTACTTCGGTGTAAGAAAAATTGATGCGTGATCTGACTTACCGAAGCCACTATCAGAATGAGCCTTGTAGCCACCTTTAAATTGCGTGTAACAGTGATCTAGGATGTTACCGCCTCTGGTGTTGCAAGTCACATGCTGATAGAAGTCGGGTAATACCTTTCTCAGATTGGCGCTATTGAAATCTCCCAGAACTAAAATGGCGGCGTTAACATTCGCCTCTTGGATTCTGTTTACCTCGTCGTGTAGTCTGGAGAGCGCAACCTTGTTGCTGGCTTCAGCTTGCGGTGGAATATACACTCCGACCAGGACGATCGCCGTTAACTCCCTCGGGAGGAAGAAAGGACGACACTTGATGGTTATATATTCCAGTTCTGGGGAGCAGTGGTTGGATAGTTCCTTCACGTTCGTTGGGTCACTCCAATTTTTGTTAAACATGAAGGCAATACCCCCTCCACGTTGTTTACCGGACTCTGATGATGACCGATCCTTTCTATGGATAAAGAAGTGATCCGCTGGTTGAATCGCGTGATCTGGAACCTCCGGCGTCAGCCATGTTTCGGTGAAGCAAAGAACATTGCAGTCTCTAACGTCTCTCTGGAATTGAATCCTTGCTCGGATGTCGTCCAGTTTATTGTCAATTGATTGTACATTGGCTAGCAATATACTGGGTAGTGGCGTTCGGTGTCGTCTGGTTCTCAGTCTATTACGGATCCCAGCTCTCTTCCCTCTCCGCCTGATGATTCCTTTGTTCCTGGGGTCGGAATCTGGTCCCATTGTCCTCAAGATCTCCACAGGCCATTGCTGCGGTTCAGAAAGCTGATCCAGGGAGTAATCTAGTCGGTAAGTTTCCCGTAATCCGATGTCTATAAGTGACTGACGGTCATACACATTAAATGCACCTACTGTTGGTACAGACAAAACTCTTAAAACTATAAATATTAACAAAAGTAAGCACAATCTCGACGGAGCGCACAGACAGGCGGCCGGACACAGCGGCGCCATCTTTTCTAAAAGGATGGCTAGGATGGCTTAGAGTAGACGACAGAGTACAGCAACTTGCAATGCGCCTGGTTTACAAGATACACTACACGACCAAGGTACCCATGTACTGTACATGTCAAAATACTTCCCAAAGGTCAGTGAATACCACGATCACAACACCAGAGGGAGCTCCACAAATCATGTTAAACCCAGATTTGGCTCAAACAAGGGACTAAACACGTTTCGCAATTATGCCACATCAATGTGGAACGCCCTACCCAAAGCTGTAAAGGAATGTGAATCACTACCCACTTTCAAAACCACTCTCAAAGAACACCTACGGGAGACTGCAATTCGAAACTGGCCCCCACAAATGCCCTAACCCAGTTGTACAGTAAATGACCAAGTATGCTTTGTCAGTATTCCAATGTACAGTGTAGAGTGTTTTTTCAGTTTATTTGTTGTTACATTCGACCATACTGCAGGACAATAGTCAAGATTTGACAAAACCAGAGCTTGAATTACCTGTTTGATAGAATTTAGTGGTAACAAATGAGCACATCTTTTAACAACAGAAATCCCTCTTCCCATTTTCACTACTATATTGTTTATATGGTGTGACCATGACAATTTACTGTCTAATGTTACCCCTAGGAGTTTAGTCTCCTGGACTTGATTAATTACCACATCACTTATCAAAAGTTTCAAGACTGGGTTCGTTCTTAGAGTATGGTTTGAACCGAAAATTATGCTACTTGTCTTTGATATGTTTAGAACTAGTTTGTTATTCTTTATCCATTCCATCACTGATTGCAACTCTGCCTTTAGGACCGTATTTAATTCATTGGCTGTTGAGGCTGATGTGTAAATCGTTGAATCATCCGCTTAGAGAAAAAATTACAGCTGCACTGGAGAAAAATGTATATACCCTAGGCATTTTCTTAGATTTATCAAAGGCTTTTGACACAGTGAATCATGCAATTTTACTATCAAAAATGTCATGTTATGGTCTTAAAAAACAGGTTATAAAATGGGTTGAGAATTACTTAAACAACAGAGAGCAATTTGTAGTTTTCAATGGTAATCGATCACAGCTGGCTGTACTAAAATGTGGTGTTCCACAAGGGTCCATTCTAGGACCCTTGTTGTTTTTGATTTATGTGAATGATCTTCCAAATGCATCCAGTTTATTGTCACCTATATTATTTGCTGATGACACAAATCTCTTCGTCACTGACAAGAATTTTGATTCCCTTATTGATAAAGCAAATTCTGGACTCATCCATTTTTCAGTTAAACAAGCTATCACTCAATGTCAAAAAATCTAACTTCATTATTTTTAGAAATAAGAACAAAAACATTTCAGACGGAATCAAGATTTGTATCAATAACAATGAACTTGCACAAGTTTCATCAGTGAAATTCTTAGGTGTCAATATCGATGAGAAACTCTGCTTTAAGAATCATTGTGAAATTGTTTGCAAGAAGGTTTCAAAATCGTTGGGCATTATAAAAAGGGTTAAAAAACAATTAAAAAAGAGCACATTACTAACTTTGTATTACAGTTTAATTTATCCTCACATCTTTTACTGCAATATAATTTGGGCCAGCACTTACCCATCTTACTTACAAACAATCCATAGAGCTCAGAAATCCTTTGTAAGAATTGCAACCAACTCTTCTTATTTAGCCCCAACCAAACCATTATTTAAACAACTGCAATTACTCACAATTTATGAGGTCAACAAGTATCAAACAGGGGTTCTTATGTACAAAGTAATTGGTCTTCCTTTATCTTTGCCACATTTTTTTCAAACTTATTTTGAGTTTAATTCTCATTATCATGCACATCTCACAAGAAGAAATAAAGACTTACGCATTCCTTTCTGTAGGACCTCTGTTGCCAAATTCTCATTTGTTTATCAAGGTGCAGTGATGTGGAATGATATACAAAATCTAATAGAAACATGTTCCACTTTAAATATATTTAAAAGTAAGCTTAAAAAAGAACTACAGATCCTGTAGTCTATAGTATCCATGTGTATTTGTGTAAAGTATTTTAAAATCTTTTACCCAACATTATAATATAATATATAATGCTGTATTGTATGTATCTGTGTGTATGAGAGAGGGATATGCACATGTGTTTGTGCATAATGTGGGGACGGGGGGGACGGGAGGGATTGTTTTTGTGTAGTTATCCTATAGGTTTAAGAGGGGAGGTCGCTTATAAGCCCTTGGGTTTTTTGACCTTTCCTGCACATTTTAACTGTTCTTCTTTTTACTTATTTTATTCCAGAATGTATATTTGTAAGTGCGAATAACAATAAACAAATAAACAAATAAACATAGAAATATAGGACTTATTTAGGACAAGAGGCATGTCATTTGTAAATATGGTGTAGAGCAAAGGCCCAAGGCAACTTCCTTGGGGTACTCCACACCTTACCGTTTTAACTTCTGAGTAACTCCCATTAAAAAAAACTATTTGTTTCCGTTTTATTTTTATTTTTGTAATTTTTTTGGGGGGCGTTTTATCGCTTTATTGCTACTGGGCAGTCCAGTAGAGAGAGACAGAGGAGGAATGGGAGACAGAGTGGGGGGAAGACATTCGGCAAATAACGGGAATCGAACCCGGGTCGGCTGTGTCGCGGCTGAGCACGCTATGTGGTTCGCCACTGGGGCGCCCCTGTTTCCGGTTTTCTAAATAAGTTTGAATCCAAGATAGTGCAGATGAGGAGAAATCGTAACATTCAAGTTTTTTAAGTAAGAATTAGTGATCTATGATGTTGAATGCTGCAGTAAAATCAAGCAAGACAGCGCCAACCATTTTCTTTTTATCTATCTCTTTCAGCCAATCATCCGTCATTTGGGTTAAAGCAGTCGCTGTTGAATATCCTTCACGATATGCATGTTGAAAATCAGTGGTTAATGTGTTAAAAGAAAAGTAGCATTTAATCTGTTCACTTACTATTCTTTCCATCAGTTTACTTAAAACTGGCAGTAAACTTATGGGACGACTATTAGATCCTGAGAATGGCAATTTCAAAAATGTTGGCAGTGGTATTACTTTGGCAGTTTTCCACTGTTGCGGATACAAACATTCACTAAGGATTGATTTATAATATGACAGATAGCAGGGCCAATTAAATCAGGGACCAATTTCAGAAGTTTCCCGTCAAGACCGTCAACACAGATGGTTTGTTTTTAGTGGTACTTAACATATGTTCTACATTATTTATAGTCACACTATCAAAATTAAATTTACAATTTTTATATTTAATTATTTTATTCTTTATTAATAAATACGATTTTTCATTATCTATTGTTTGCATATTATTCCTTAAATTATCTACTTTTCCAATAAAATTATTGTTAATATGATTAGCAATCTCAACTGGTTTGGTGAGGAATTTTCCTTCTGTTTCTAGAAAGGATGGGGTAGGTTTCATATTCCTGCCCATTATTTCATTTAGAGTATTCCATAATAATTTACTTAAATTTTTTATATAATTAAACCTATTTTCATAATACAATTTCTTCTTCTTTTTATTACATTTTGTAACAACATTTCTTAATTTACAATATACCTCCCAGTCTGATTACAGTTCGGTCGGGGCGCCTGCTCAGCAAGGGTAGGATCTGGAGAGAGGTAGTGCGACCTTCCACACGTTACACTCTCCGGGTGAGAATCTGCGCGGCCAGGCTGGCTGCCGGCTGGCTGCACATGCGTCGGAGGAAAGCATGTGACAGTCTCCGGCCTCTCGGACCAACATTAGGGGAAAGTGCGCAACAACCAGGAAGCGGGTTGGGAATTGGCATAACGACTAACAGTGGGATGGGAGAAAAATCGGAAAAAAGAAGGAGGGGGAAAAAGATAATAAAAAAAAATAATAATTTTTTTTTTTATCAAATTCCCATAGAGATTTTTCTGGATCTTTTTCCCTCAACACCTTTGACCAACATAGATTTTTAACATCCTTCACAAAGCTGTCTTGATTAAACATTTTATACAATCTTTTGTAAATTATTTTAGGTCCCAGTTTTGGCATTTTAGTCTTCCTCACAATAGCAATTAAGTTATGGTCGCTACAACCAACAGTTACAGATACCACCTTGGAACATAGCTCCGCATTGTTAGTAAAAATGTGATCAATGCAGGTGGAGACCTGGTTACCATCATTTTTCAAACATATCCTCGTTGGTTTGTTCATTACCTGTGATAGAGCACATGCATTTGCTACTGTTAGTTTTTTCAATGGGCATTTCAATGAAAACCAATCGATGTTAAGGTCACCGATAAAATAAATCTCATTACTCAAATCACACACTTGGTCCAACATGTCAACATATTTGTTCTAGATACACATTATTTGCACTAGGTGGTCTATAACAGCAACCGATCAACATAGGCTTCAAATGAGACAAGTGTACTTGCAGCCATAATGTTTCAATTTCATTATTCATTAAATCTTCCCTAATCTTCACTGGAATAAGATTCTGAATATAAAAAGCAACCCCTCCCCCAAATGCATTCCTGTCCTTCCTAAAAATGTTGTATCCATCAATTTGCAATGCCCCATCCTCAAATGTAGAATCAAGGTGTGTTTCTGATATAGCTAAGATATGGAAATTGTTGATAGTAAAATCTCTGATATCTCAGCTAGCTTGTTTCTTATGCTACAGATATTTATATGTGCCATCTTTAACCCCTTTTTGGGTAGGTTAGTATTAATTAGCATTGTATACTATATTCATAATGTCGGTATGTGTGGCAAGGGCAACAACCATTCAACTGTCCCTCGGCTGCTTTGGGGTGCTACTTCGGGGTCGGATTATCAGTCTGTCATACCTCAGAAAGGCGATCTCTCCTCTCTCACGAGCAGCTCTCATCTTGGGCAACAGTTCTTTTCTTTTCAGACGGACAGCTTCTGTGTAGTCCTCGTTTATGTAAATATTTGTTCCTTTGAGGTCTTTGGCTCTCTGAAGAACCGCTGATCGCGTTAGTGGCGAGCGCCTTGCCCACTGCGCCACTTAGCCACCCTACAGAGCGTGTTTCTTAGTGTATGACAGTCAACATGTTTTGCCGCTCATACTGCACACTGACTTTTCTCCCCACATAGATGGGACAGTTTCTGAGGATCAGGGAGAGGGATAAACTATAAAAGAAGGAAGGGTGATTAATTACATCACTGTGTAGCGAATGAACCCACATTGGTGCCAAATGTGGAATTGAAACCTTCAGGTCGCCCAACATTAAGATGAATGGGATCAGCCATCTCCTCGTTTATGATTTCATGATGTAATTTAAACAGGTTATTACCTCGGATGTCAGAATCATCTGCAATTTGTTGCATTGTTAACTAGCTAACGTTTGACATAATTGGTTGATGTATATTTCCTCAGATAGTATATTTTGAATTTTAATACAGGCTTCAATAGAACGGGCACCAAAGTCTGGCACGAAGCAGAGCATAGAATGCTGACGTGATGAGCCTTCCTTCTTTTATAGTTTTCTTGGGTAAACTCAGGATAAAAATTATTCTCAACTACCCCTCTCTGCCTGTAACACGGACAGCTACATCTACTCTGATCTCCCCTCCTTTCTCCCTTCTCCCTCTCCTCTCCTCCTCTCGTCCGGGGTAGTTCATTATGTATGCCTCTCTGCATGAACATGATTAATATTTCCCCGCAGTTTGGCATCAAAGCTACTCAAAGCTCCTTACAGATACACACTCGCACATGTGCAAACACACAAAAAAATATGCACACGCACGTGCACAGGCACAGACACACGCACACATGCTCACAAGACATAAACCCCCACAAGCACTCCATTGGAACATACTTAAATCTGTCTGCAGTTAGCTGACAGAGAGATGTTAAGGTGTTGAATGGTAACGTAAAAAGACGGCCGCTTGTGTAAGACTCAGCACAGATTAACCTGATGACTGTCATATCCAGGATAGGCTCTGCATGAAAGAGAGATGGGGAGAGAGAGGGGGGAGGGAGAGAGATAGAGAGAGGGGGATGGGGAGGGAGAGAGATAGAGAGAGGGGGGTGGGGGGTTAGAGGGAGAATGCGAGGGAGAGAGGGAGAGTATAAATAAATCTGATGTGTGTGTGAAGCTAATCTGATGTCTGTGTGTCTGGGGGGTGTGGGGGGGGGGGTGAGTTGAGAGAGATGGATGACTAATGTTACATGATCTAACTGAGTTGGTTGTAATCTGTCACAACTTATCACACCCGGAACTTAGCTGAACATGTAAGATAAACAAGGAGTCATGAATGCGTGAGCTGGGTGGAGATTGCACATTGACATTGATATATTTGGAGAGGGAGAGAGGGGATAAGGATGGAGATGGGGGGGGGGGGGGGGGGTGGATGCTAATGCAGCTGTTTCTAAACTCTTGAGCCCCAATTTAGCCTTGAAATACACACACACACACACACGCACACACACACACACACACACACACACACACACACACACACACACACACACACTCAAACACACACCTGCCAAGCATGGATAAAGGGAGGATTAAAGTGTGTTAGAAAAGGAGAGAGAGAGAGAGAGACATGAATCACTGTTTCCCTGAGGGGACTGGAGCACAGATGGTTTCACACACACACATGCACATGCATATACACACACACAAACACACACACTCAAACACACATACACACAGGAGCACACAAACACACCCATGTCTCTGGGCTGTGATGCAGGTGAAGACCCACCTGTTTGCTCACAGCTTTGCAATTTTCTCTGTCTAGTTATTAAGATGCACAGATGCATCTGTTTGTGTGCACGCCTGTGTGCCTCATGCGTGCATGCACATGCACTCAGACACACACGAGCACACGCACGCACACACACACACACACACACATCTAGCGGTGCTGTATTTCTCAGACTGAAATGTCAGGCCTTCAATACGTCTCTTTTGATTAATTATTGCGCTGATGATCAGTGGCTGGGCCCTCGTGTTCGGCGATGTGTAATTTCCACATCAACAAATCAATGCGTCTGGTCTGCTCTGGCTCAATAGCCAATGTCATTAGATCAGCAGTTTCCTGAAACGATGCCCTGACGTCTGATGAAGGGGCTATCAATTTCACAGATGTCTGTGTCGCATCGTCAGATGAAGAGAGCTCGGCTCAGAGAGAGGTGGGTCTCAGTCTGCCTCGCTCAGACAGAGCATTCATCATTAACTCTCTCGCGTCACCCCGTGCCAGCTCCCTCTGTGAGGCACTGTTCACCACTTGGCTGTTTTCTCTCCAGGAGAATGCAGGGGAAAGTCTCCCTTCTTCTCTCGGGCTGAATGAAGCTGATTGGATGGGGAGCTTGCGAGGAGAGCATCTGCAAACACAGCTGATTGATGTGCACAGCCTGAAAGACAGCTGTCTGCGAAGAGCTACCTCACAGGCCAAGCTAATCTAAACCCCTCTCTCTCTCTCTCTCGCTCTCTCTCTCACTCTCTCCTTCTCCCTCTGTCAATCTCCCTTTTATTCTCCCTCTCTCTCTCTCTCACTCTCTCCTTCTCCCTCTGTCAATCTCCCTTTTATTCTCCCTCTCTCTCTCTCTTACTCTCTCCCTCTCTCTCTATCTATATCCCACTCTCTCTCCTTCTCCCTCTCTCTTTCACTCTCTCCTTCTCCCTATCTCTCCCACTCTCTCTCTTACTCTCTCTCTCTGTCTCTCCCCCTCTCTTGCGCTCTATCTGTCTCTATCTATCTCTCTATCTCTCCCCCTCTCTCTCTTTGTCTCCCTCCCTCTCTTGCTCTCCCCCTGCCCCTGCCCCCCTCTCTCCTTCTCTGTCATTCCCCCTCTACCTCTCCCCCTCTGTCTCTTACTCTCTCTCTCTCTCTCTCTGCCTCTCTGTGTCTCTCCCCCTCTCTCGCTTTCTATCTGTCTCTATCTATCTCTCTATCTCTCCCCATCTCTCTCTTTGTATCCCTCCCTCTCTTGCTCTCTCTCTCCCTCTGCCCCCCCTCTCTCTCCTTTTCTGTCATTCCCCCTCTATCTCTCCCCCTCTGTCTCTTACTCTCTCTCTCTGCCTCTCTGTCTCTCACCCCCTCTCTCTTTATCTCCCTCCCTCTCTTGCTCTCTCTCTCTTTGTCTCCCTCCCTCTCTTGCTCTCTCTCTCTCTGCCCCCCCTCTCTCTCCTTCTCCCTCGATCATCCTGCAGAGATTGAAGGAGCTCAAGCACAGAGAGTTTGCTCGCAATGTGGCGTCTAAATCATGGAAGGACCAGCGCAAGCAGGAGAGAGCCCTCAGACGCCTTCATCAGCTGGCACAGCTGCAGCAGCAGACCCAGAGGTGTGTGTGTGTGTGTTTGTGTGTGTGTGTGTGTGTGTGTGTGCATGTGTGTGTGTGCATGTGTGTGTGTGTGTGTGTGTGTGTGTGTGTGTGTGTGTGTGTGTGTGTGTGTGTGTGTGTGTGTGTGTGTGTGTGTGCACTACGTGTATGTGTGTGTGTGTGTGTGTGTCTGTGTGTGTGTGTGTGTCTGTGTGTGTGTGTGTGTGTGTGTGTGTGTATGTGCACTACGTGTGTGTGTGTGTGTGTGTGTGCACTACGTGTATGTGTGTGTGTGTGTGTGTGTCTGTGTGTGTGTGTATGTGCACTACGTGTGTGTGTGTGTGTGTGTGTGTGTGTGTGTGTGTGTGTGTGTGTCTGTGTGTGTGTGTGTGTGTGTGTGCACTATGTGTGTGTGTGTGTGTGTGTGTGTGTGTGTGTGCACTACGTGTGTGTGTGTGTGTGCACTACGTGTGTGTGTGTGTGTGTGTGTGTGTGTGTGTGTGTGTGTGTGTGTGTGTGTGTGTGTGTGTGTGTGTGTGTGTGCGTGTGTGTGTGTGTGTGTGCACTACGTGTATGTGTGTGTGTGTGTGTGTGTCTGTGTGTGTGTGTATGTGCACTACGTGTGTGTGTGTGTGTGTGTGTGTGTGTGTGTGTGTGTCTGTGTGTGTGTGTGTGTGTGTGTGCACTACGTGTGTGTGTGTGTGTGTTGTGTGTGTTGTGTGTGTGTGTGTGTGTGTGTGTGTGTGTGTGTGTGTGTGTGTGTGTGTGTGTGTGTGTGTGTGTGTGTGTGTGTGTGTGTGTGTGTGTGTGTGTGTGTGTGTGTGTGTGTGCGTGTAGAAGAGTGAGGAGCCCAGAGGCAGCAGCAGGTCCATAGGTGTTTAAAGTGCGTCACAGCCAGTCACTGTTCCTCAGGTTGATGAATGTGTCCCCAGATGTGGGAGCGCTCAGCTGACCTAAATAGGCCACAGGTGAAGTAAATATCACATGAAGACACACTCACTGTGACACACTGACTGGAGAGAAGACTCACCAGGCTCAGGTGGAGTTTCCGAGGATAAAGCAGGGTTGAAAAGCAGTAAATAAAATGTTGGTGGTGCGGCAGAACAAAATGCTGTGCTACATAGTTGAAATGTGCCTCTGGCTTCACACAGCTAAAGCAATCAAAACAATTGGCATAAAAAACATCGTAGCACCTTGTCATCAACATCATTGCAATTATGCGCAATGAAGCACAGTTTCCTATAATCGGGGGATTATGCTATGTGAATTGCAATATTATGAACACCAATTTCATGCAATGACTTTGATAGCCGTCGGCGCTCTACATCACCTATTCATGCTTATGTTTTATCGCTGAATATGTATCGAGTTCTAAGCCGGTCATCTTTCTAACAGCGGTTCCTCTTTCCTCTTGATCTCGTTTTCCGTGGCAGAGTCCCCGGGAGGAGCTGTGGGTTGCGAGGACCTCTGAAGGCGGCCGGAGCTGAGGACCAGCGGCGAGAGAGAGACAGCAGCCGGAGGGACCACAGCCCCCCCGCGTCTCCCGGCCACGCCCAGCCGAGGACAGCCTCTCTCAGCCCCCGGCCGGAACACTCCAGCGCCAGGCCTGCTCTCCCTGGTCGTCCCTCCCAGATCCCCCCGCCGCCCTCTCCGAGAGGAACTCCCCTGATGACACATCCGGCCTCCGATGACGCGGTGCCCCCGGTGGCGAATCCCCGGTCTCGCCTGGACTCGCCTCTGCAGCTGCCTCTCCCCGGCCGGGTGAGGGAGGGAGGCAGGGCCGGGGTCTCCTTCTGCTTCTCCCGCAGGGGCCCCAGGCTGGAGCCCGCCGCGTCCGTCTTCTCAGACCTGGAAGAGGAAGAGAGGGAGAAGAGAGAGCAGATCAGAGAGAGAAGAAAGGGAATAATGGAAGACATTGACGAGGAGATTGGAGTCGGAGGAGGGAGGGAGGCGAGATCATTAGCCCCCGTGAGTACGGATCGACAGCCTCTGTCCACCTATGAAGATTCTGGATGGAGGGCTGAGGATCCGCTTCCCGGAGAGGCGGCGAGGGAGAGGGAGGAGAGGGAGAGACGAGAGGAAATGAAAGAGTGCTCTCGCGTTTCCACTCTATCGTTGCATAATCAGGCGTGTGAAATGAACCTTTCCCCTCCATCCCCCCGCTTCCCGTCACTTAACAAGGCGGCAATATGGAGAACAGTCCCGCCAGGGGCGCACACACTCTGCCACTTACACGTGGGCCGCGGAGAAAAGGAGACCGAGACAGGCCAGGGGAGGGAGGAGGGGAGAGAAGAGGAGAGGCAGGAGGGAGGAGAGGAGAGGAGCTACGTGTGTGTGCTGGGTAAAGACGGCTCCACCGGCTTGAAGTGGCCTGTCGACTTGTTGAGGCTCACCAAGTCTGAACCTCACCTCTCCTACAGCTGCAACCCACTCTGTCTGAGCCCCCAGCTCCCCGAACGCTGCCCCGACAAACTTGCGGAGGGCCAGCAGGAGTCAAACCTAAATCTGTCTCCTGCTCTCCCGACGGGGTTGAAATTGCACACGCCAGCCAGTCTTACACAAGATGTACAGTCCCACCTAGATAGGGCACGGGCGGTGGATGAACAGGGAACACACAGCCGGCACGAGATGGAGGAGGATGCGAGGACAGAGCCTCGCGTGGAGGCGGAGACAGAAGCACACCTGTTCCGACGGAACAAGAGCCATTCATCATTAGATGTGGGATCAGAGAGAGGAAGGGAGAGGGCGTGTTTGGAACAGCAGAGTGTGGGGACAGCCTCCCTTCCTCACCACCCCGGTCACAGCGACGGCTCTGACACAAACTCCCAGAATCCTCTGGGAGAGCGATTAGGTGGCGTGAGAGGGATGGAGGAGAGTGGCGTCACGGCCCCGAGCTGCAAATTAGAGGCCGTCACCCGGCCCGGCGCGCAGAGCGTGTGCGTCAGCCCGTCCGGGTGCGAGTGTGGGCGGGAGGTGGCGTGCACGCGCACGCGCACGGGGCGCCGTGTGGGCGTCTCCGAAGGGCCGCGCGGGAAGAGGAAAGACGGCGCAAAGAAACAGAGGCCGGCGAAGAGGAAGAGGGGAGAGAAAGAGAGGAAGACGTCAGGCAAGCGGCGGGCGGCGCAGTGCCGAGTGAAGAGCGTCGTCTCCTCTGTTTCCGCCTCCGTCGGGGGGGAGGGGAGAGGAGAGGCGGGTGAGAGCAGGAGGAGGAGGAGGAGGAGGAGGTGGGGGGAGACTGGGAGGAGGAGGAGGGCGCGGGGAGCAGGGAGCAGCTGTCTCACGGGGAGATGTGAGGCTGAGGGGGTATCTGTCGCTGTCGGGGAGAGAGGGCCTCACAGGAGCCGCAGCGCAGAGTCCCGCTCACACGGAGAGGAGGACGAGGCAGAGCACTGGAACACACACTCCGAGCTCCGCAGACAGACGGGAGACAGTGACGGAGAGCGGGAGGGGGAGAGGGGGGGAGACGCGGTGTCATTCCCCTGGCGTCCTCACTTCTCCCCTCACTCTCGTGTCTCCCCGGGAAGTAACTCAAAGTTGTCCTGGGAAAGGGGTCACCATGGCAACCCCAGGGGTTTCATTGACTACTGTTACCCTGACAACAACCGAGGTAGCAGCCTGGCGAGAAAGAGAAAGCTCCTCCACAGGGACAGGAAACGCATTCACAGGAAGAGTGAGAGTTCAGGGCCCTGGGAGGCCTGGGGGGAGATGGAGAGAGGCAAAAGAAGAGCAGGGCACGCGGAGAGCAAGGACAGGGGAGGACTGCTTTCAGAAACAGAGCAGCGGGAATGGCTGAGAGGCGGCAGCCCTGCAGGTAGTGGAGTGGGCCGGGCGAGGGCCGAGTGGAACAGGAACAGGACTCTGGAGTGGGACCACACGGCGAGGTTCAGCCCCAGCCCTGGAGGCTGGAGCAGGAGAAGCAGACACCTGAGCGCAGAGCCAGACCCCGACTGGGACAGGTGCAGTGTGGACAGGTGGACCTGGGGCAGCGGTGACAGCTGGGAGGACAGGGGGACACAAAGGTCCAAGTCGGGCCCCTGCAGGGAGAGCAGAGACAGCCCCGGGCGTGTGTGCAGGTGGGCCGGCAGCAGGCGCTCCAGCCGCAGACACTTCTCCAGCCCCGAGTGGTGGACAGGCAGGCGCACACACAGCCCCCAGTGTGTCTACGACAGACAGGCCAGCAGGCTGCCCAGTCCTGGTTCCTGCAGCCCCGGCAGCACCACCAGCGTGTCCGAGCTGAGCGGGGAGTGGAGCAGAGGCAGTGCCCGCTCAGGGCTCACCTTGGACGGGCTGGCGGCCGATTCCAGCAGGCCTCTCCCTGGACGTCACCGTGGGGCTCTGAGCCTCTCCTCCCCTCAGAAGAAGCATAGCAGCCCCTCCTCCACCTCCTCTAGCTTGACCTCCGCCTCCCTCTCTCGCTCCTCACCCCCCAGGGAGGCCAGCCCCGGTACAGTGGCAGCACCCTACCCCGGCGTCTCACTCCCAGGCCTGACCGCGCACACTATGGCTGCTGGTACCAACGTGGATACACAGCCTAAGGAGCCCGATGCTGAGCCCGACCGAGGCCTTCTGACCAGCTCAGACAGAATCCCCCCAGCACTGCCCTCCAGAAGGCCGGCCAGGACACTGCTCCTACCTATGATAGGCAAACGGCCTGCAATCCAGAGGAAGGCCAAGAGAAGAAAGGAACTGGAGGAGAAGAGTCAGGAGAAGTATGTAGAAGAAAAGGAGGAGGAGGAGGAGGAGGAGGAGGAGGAGGACAGGAAGGACAGTAGGGGTGTGGACGAAGGATCAGTCGCCCACAGTCAACAGTGTCCTCGGGAGGTGGTCGCCACCAACCCCGGCAACATGTCCTCTACCTGCCAATCACAGCCCAGACCTGGGGATGGACACCAATCACCACCCATCAGCTTCAGTGCAGAGGAGATGGACAAGTACCGCCTCCTGCAGGAGCAGGCTAGGGAGCACATGCAGAGGGTTCTAGAGCGGACACGGGAGAGGACGGAGACGACTGCAGAACCGTATCCAGACGTCTACACGCGCGCCTCGCAGACGGAGATCCGCGAGACTGCAGGGGAGCAATACACTACAAGTCCCGCCTCCATGCCTAACCCCCCGCAGCCCCGAACCCATTCCATCCCGTCACACGCGCATCTGACATCATACACACGGACCCAAGCACAGTGCGCCCCACAGTTGACTCTCCCACTTACCCACATGACCTCACAAGAGCCCTATACTCCGTCTATCCCACTGGGGGTCCATAACCTCTCTCCCCCTCCGCCCTCTCCGCCCCTCCCTAGCCTCCATCACATCATCCTGCGGCACACAGCCCTCCCCGTGGCCTCCTCGCCCCTCTCCCCTGCTCTCCACCCGCTCCCGGCCAACCTGCCCCACCCCATGTCCCCTCTTCACCTCCCTCTCCGCCACCCTCACCTCTCTCCCTTCTCCCTCTCCTCCCTGTTCCCCTCCATCCTCCTGTCCCACCCTCCCCTCTCGCTCCTCTCCCCCTCCGTCGCCTTCCACCACCACCACCCCACGCCCCCCCTCGCCCGCCTCTCTCCGGTCACCCTGCACCCCCTGAACCCGCAGCCCTTCGCGGGCCGAGCGGGGCCACCGCTGAGGTTCCAGCAGAAGGCGTTGTGATTCCGTCTGAGTGGTAGAGAGCCGCGCGAGAGGCTCCTCCGCATCGATATAGTCTTGAATGAGACCGAGCTTTTCTGGTTGGAAATAAAGAGCCTATACGTGTACCATCTGAACTGAGCGGCAGATGGGAAGGAATTAACTGGGCAACGTACATACAGGCAGATGCACGCACAAACGTACACACACACACACACAACTGAGAGAGACACACACACATAGAAATGAGAGAAACACACGCACACGCACACAGTCAAACTATTGACTGATGTGAAATGAAAATGCGTTTTCCCATTTAGTCTCCTGTTGCACCAGACGTGAGAAATGCGTCTTTGATCTTTTTTCTTTTTTTCTCCATCGCTCCTCATTCAGGTCCTGAATGAAAGGGAATATAGTGCACCTGGTATTTAAAGACCGGCGGTTGCCGTCACATCTTCCGAACATTAGACGGAGCGGCTGTCTTTTGAAGTCTTCTCCACGAGACAGAGCCACGCATAGAGATAACACTAGAGAGGAGACAACCCATGACATTTGCCGTTGATGGGGAGTGGGATAAATAGAAGAAAGGCAGCCATCTTGCCTGGGTAAACTATTGTTCGAATCATCAATGTCTCAGCCGATATCGTTTCATCAGAAAGAGAACTAAAAACAGGAACTTAAAAGTATTTTCTTTATGGCTCTTTATTGCTTTATTGCATTTTCTACTTTACCACTTGTGAAAATACAGATGGGAGTTAATGATTGGAAATATTTCCCTTCATCCAGTTAATCCCCAGCTCCAAAAAGAATGAATACTCAAAACTATTCATTCAAGTAATTATTATTAGATTCTCTTGGCCACTATTAGCAAATCTGATTAGTAGGGACACACAATAGTACATTATTAGGTCTCTACCTAAGAAAGTGAGATATGTATACCTAGAAAATCATTACACGAAGATAGGAAAAAACCTAAATGCAAAAAAATGCAATTAAGTTGTACTTCCGCCTTAGCTCATCTGTAGAAAATGTATTCCAGTAAAATAGTTCCAACTATTATAGACACTGTAGGTGGTTAAAAAGGTAATGCAGTGAATTATGACAGTTAGTGAAAGGTAAAAAATAAATGCTATCTTTCTCATTAGCTTCAACTCATGCAGGTTTAGAACTGTACCCAGGTCAGATGGCTGCCATATGGCCTCTACTGTGTTGTATCTATGGAGCCATGCCTCTCCCCCTATCTCCATATCATGCAGGTTATGTTAAAGGAACACGCCAAACATTTTGGGAGATTAGCTTATCGTCTTCTCCAGAGAGAGACAAGAAGATAGATACCAGTTTCCTCGTTCAGTAGAAAGCTATCTGGCTGCACGTTAGCCTAGCTTAGCACAATGAATGGAAGCGGACATGACCGGTTAGCTTTCGGGAGAAGTGTTAGTTGGACAATGCCTAGGCTAACCGGCCATGTCCGCTTCCATTCATTGTGCTAAGCTGGGCTAACATGCAGCCAGATAGCTTTCTACTGAACGCACAGAGAGGAAACTGGTATCTATCTTCTTGGGAGCTAATTTCCCCAAACGTTGGTGTGTTCCTTTAAGTCAGAGGAAGTCTTTCAACTCACTCACATACACAATGTCTGGGGGGCATCACACAGCCATGTCCACACTGTGTGTGTGTGCGTGTGTGTGTGTGTGTGTGTGTGTGTGTGTGTGTGTGTGTGTGTGTGTGTGTGTGTGTGTGTGTGTGTGTGTGTGTGTGTGTGTGTGTGTGTGTGTGTGTGTGTGTGTGTGTGTGTGTGTGTGTGTGTGTGTGTGTGTGTGTGTGTGTGTGTGTGTGTGTGTGTGCGTGCGTGTGTACGTACGTGCGTGAGAGATCATCCTAGAGGTAACCCCTAATATGCACACATACTGTAAATAAACAAATATATATACACACATCCATACACACAAACACTCAAACACACACGCAGAAAGAAGAAAGAGAGAACACAGAGGGAAGAGCGATAACCACTTTCCATATCTGACACATGTAGGCCTGGAATTGTATTGCAATTTGTCTCTTTAATGTAAATATGTTGACTGTGAGCGATAACATTAGAGTCATGGGAGAACAGTGAAATTAAAGGTGAGTTCAACCTTGCTTTGTGGTGTGCTGTTTGTTCCGTGCTCCTGGTGCCCGAGGCTTACGCTGCAACTTCTACTCCTGAATGTATTCATAACGTGTCACCGACTGATGCCTCTTTTCAGCGCAGACAACAGTGGCAGCAGCACGAAGGTATTTTCAGACAGTAAGCGACGGTCCGCCCGCGCGGAGACTCTCCGCGTGCCTCCTCGTGTGAATAGATAGGCAGACGGGCGCTCCGCCAGTAAACGTCTGGCGCTCCGCGCACGGTAACTATAGAAACGGCCTCTGAGCACTGCTGTATACCCCTGGTAGACCGTGCTACTATAATTATTCGCTAATGGTCGTTAATTATTAGCTAATTATTCGCTAACGTTAGGCAGGGGTTAATGTGGCTGCTATGATATTATGTGTTTTGGCCACTATTCTAGAAGTGGCTGGATTCTAGAAGATATCGTGATCTGGCACACAAGATCTGGCACATCAGGTTCGCTATTCACCCTGCCACTTCTGAACAGGAAATATTTGCTAGCATAGTTATTAGCTAATAATAATAATAATAATAATAATAATAATAATAATAATAATAATAATAATAATAATAATAATAATAATAATAATAATAATAATAATAATAATAATAATAATAAAAACCTTCTCACTGTCTTTTTACTATTATGTACCTTACTACTATGCTACTATTCTTATACTACTACCTATCATGCTAATATGTCTATACTACTAAGCACTCAGAGTGTAACACTCGTGACAATTTGACGAACAACGCCACTGACCCTTAGCTGACAGAGATGTAGCCTACCCCTCCTGCTGACTTGTTATTCACTTTGGCGCTTTGGATAAGGGTGAGCTGACAGCTAAATGTAAATGTAATAGGCTAACATAAACAAGACCTGAGTAAACATAAACAAGAGTTTATACGGATCATAATCGGCTCTCTGTTTATGTCCAAAGCAGTTTATATCGGGGGGGAACTCATAGAATGCTTTTCTTCCATATTTTGTTTTTTTGTATGGTGTGAGTGGAGACGCTCTGTGTCACATGGTAAAAAGTTCAAGACAATTCGACTCCGGCAGCAGGCTGGCGGTTGTGTGTCTGTGTGTGTGTGTATCTGTGAGTGTGTGTGTGTGTGTGTATGTGCGTGAGACGAGCATGAACACGTCTGTTTCACGGGATTGTGCCCTGCTTGTCGCTCCGCCTGTTAAGGACTGCCCTCGCCCCTCGCCTGCGCACCCACTCGGCTCTCATTGAAAATCAATTACTTAGGCGCTCCAATCGCTCGTCTGAAAAGACCATGAGAGCTTAGTCACTGGGGGGGGGGGGGGGATAATGCAATGCAATGTTGCTGCTCCACCATAATCTGTTCCATTTGAGTACGACTCTCAACGTGATTCTTACAACAACATAATGATGCACTAAGGTTTCTGATCATTTATTAAACAGGTGTGTGTCCACCAATGCAAGAGACTGCGGTCTCGACTCCCGGAGTCAGCATTGCCTTGGCTTGGGCTGATCGCTATACTAACTCGTTTGGCTGGGTGGGAAACTGGCGTTGTGGACAGCGACGCCTACAGGTCAGGTCTGGGCGCTTGCTCAGCGGAGGCAGGACTTGAGGAAGGCAGCGTGACCTCCCACGCGTTACACTTCACCAATGAGAGCCCTCGCTGCCAGGTGAGAAGAGAGCCACTGGCTGTCGCTGCACGTGTCGGAGGAAGCGTGCGGATACTTCAGGGTTCCCTTGTACCGACCAGTAGGAGAACATGCGCACAACAATCAGGTAGGGGAGGGGGGGGGGGGGATTGGCACAACGACTAAATTGGGACGGGGAGAAAACAGAGAAAAATCGGAGAAAGAGAGATAAAGAAAAAAAACAGGTGTGTGTCGTAGGCCTTTGCAGAAACGTACACAGACTATGTCGAGATGTAGACTCAACGAGATGGCCTATGATTACGTGAGTGTGAGTACTTAGGAATAAGCACCTTGAGGCAGTGTTGTGTCGAGTCACTAAATCTTGAGTTCGAGTCGAGTCTCGAGTTCCCATTACCCTAGTCCGAGTCATCAAGGTTGAGTCCAGAGCTGACATACAAATAAAAAAAAGGTCTACATTAAACATAAATGACAAAAGGAGTTTATTTACATTGTGACACAATAGCCAAACAAATGAAATGCACTAGCCATCAATCTTTTGCCAAAGGGCCTATTACATGGATTTTTTAAATAGAAATAACTGTATTTATCAATTAACAAGTCTGAGTCCTCGTATGCACCTTCCGAGTCCGGAATGCAGTCAATGCTCGAGTCCAAGTCCAAGTCTGTGTCATCAGTGCTCAAGTCCAAGTCGAATCACGAGTCCTGAAAATCAGTCCATGACTCGGACTCGAGTACAACAGCACTGCCTTGAGGTTCCTTGAAGGAATGAGGAGCGTGTAGACTGAACGAGCTAGCCTACATTGCGTGCTCATTCCATGTAATTGTGCTTGAGTCTGCACAGTCCTGAATGATGGGATACATCTTATTCAGTGCATCTTCAAGAAACGGTATAACCCACGAGGGCCCTTGAGGGGGTCTCAGAAATCACTTTAGAAAATTGACAGTTTATTCGAAAAATTGCCCACTGTAATTGATCCATACGCTTAATGGCCGCGCATTAACAGCGGGAACTTCATCTTGATTAAAAAATAAATACATAAAATTAAACAGAAAGGCAACACAATAGTTATTTCTAAAATCAATCATGTTGTTCCATAATTATGTATGTATTGCAGTAGGTTAAAAATCAATGTGCGCTATTATCTGATGCCATACTGGATCTCGCACGCCTTCGCCTATAACGTCGGGCAGACGGTATAAACTGTTGTTAGGAATGCATGCTGGGTAATTGGGGGAGGGGCAGAGGTGGCGCGGCTGTTTGCCAAAGTGCTGATCCTTCCAGAAGCCGATGCTGAGGGAGCAGAACTGGGAGCCTGAACGCCATCCAGATGGTCTACGGAGCCGACTACCCAGAGTGCACTGAGGGATTGGATTGATATGCCCTCAGTGATATATCACAGAACCCAGTCCAGGGCCCAGGAGAAACAACCGCTAGAGGGTCACACACACACACACAGACATACACGCACACGCACACACACACAAGGGTAAGCTCCCAGTCCTGTGGTGTTGGCTGGCAATACGAGTAAACCCCTGTAGAGACTCAGTAATTAGAGCACAATTCTTCTCTCTCCTCCCCATGACCCCTGTGTGTGTGTGTGTCTGTGTGTGTGAGAGAGAGAGAAATAGAATCTCCACAGGGCCGCGCAGATCAAACAGACTGAGTGAAATATAGAACGGCAATAATTAGCAGCTGAGCATCAAACCTACTGTATCTATCTTTCTCTCCCTATTTGCCTCTCTCTCTGTCTCTGTCTCTCTCTTTGCCTCTCTCTCTCGGCCTCTCACACAGATACTCACAGAGCTCGCTCTCATCTTCTAGCTGCTCGTTTCTGAGCAGCTCAGACTCCAGATGTGTCACAGCACCGATCATTAGGAGACGTTATACCCAACCAAGCCGCTCCCATGGGCTCTTAACCCTTTCACAACCACACTACCAAAGAGTTAACACCCTTCCACTGCGACAATACAGAAGGTTAACCCCATTGCACTGCCACACGACAAAGGGTTGACACTTTCACAACCACACTACAGAAGGTTAACCATTTCACTACCACACTACAGAAGGTTAACCCTTTCACTACCACACTACAGACGGTTAACCGTCTGTAGTGTGGTAGTGAAAGGGTTAATCCTCTCTCATTTCCCATGCATATGCATTAAAAAAGAATCATAATCATAAAACACTCACATGGGGGGTACCGCGTGTCTATCCACAGTCACGATGGACTGTATAGTAAAGTGGCTGTGGACGTTAAGCGGTACTGCAAGTAAACTCACTCCCCAGAGGCATCCAGACCGCGTGTAGCTTTATGCCAAGCAAGCAGTGCAAAAACTTACCGTAGTGGCATGCAGTAATGCGCCTTTCATTTTCCGCCGCCCAGCGCCCAGGTCGCGCGGAAATAGGCTGTCTATTGCCATTCTCTTTGACAAACTCTAACCTTAACCAGCTCCTTAACAACGCCTAAACTTAACCGTTCTAACCTTAACCAACTCCGAAACCATGCCTAACCTTAACCATAGAAATTATATTGCCATTCTCTTTGACAAACTCTAACCTTAACCAGCTCCTTAACAGCGCCTAAACTTAACCGTTCTAACCTTAACCAACTCCGAAACAATGCCTAACCTTAATCGGCGAAAGAATACACGTTAAAAAAAATCACGTTAAAAAATATTTTCGATGGGATTCGAACTCGCCAGCAAACAAGCCATAGGATCCACAGCCATGTGTCCTTGCCAATTGAGCTATTGCTAGATACTGAATTTAGGGGCGGTGACTTATATATATTGAGCTCCGCTCGTGTCGCATGCGCGGGCACCTCGCGCGAGCACGCCGGCGCACGCACGCACCTGAGCGAGCACGCCGCCGCCGGTGCACGCACGGTAGCATTTGTCTGAAAAGAAGGGCGCTTTACCGCACTAGCGTGCGGTGACGAATGCGGAAGCATTTTTGCACTGCTTGCTTGGCATTAACGTACAGGCATCCAGACCCATTACTAAGAAGTGAATTCACCTCTTGGTCTAGTGGTCTGTGATGCCGCCCGCGGCGTGGGAGACCGGGGTTCAACTCCCACTCGGGGCATGTCAAATGAAGCTGGTTACACTAGCAAATGCATGCATGCACACACACACACACACACAAACCATCATAGAGACCAAAGTTTATTCAAAAGGCAAAGATGATCACCATAAGGTACATAAAATAGTACATATAAAATAGAAGTAGCAGTTGCAGGTCTCTTGTGAACATGAAGTAGATAGACAACTAGAGAGACATGTGTATGCTTTATTTATGATTGCTTATATGTAAACTCAATGTAACTGTAGATGAGGGAAACCACAGTTGCCTAATAAAGGTTTGAATGAATGAACATGACGACAAGGGAGAGAGAGAGATAAAGCACTGTTTTCAGAACATAGTTCAATCAGAATAAAACAAGACTCATGTGACTCTCTCAGCTCTCTCTCTCTCTCATACACACACACAGCGGTCACGTGGAGTACTAAATCATAATGTCACCGTGTTTCCTGTCAGTGACTGATTAAATCATTATCAAAGCCCTGAGATCCAGCGCCTGTTGTGTGTCACTGTTTTCGCGGTGTGTGTGTGTTTGTGCGTTTTCTATGTGCACACGTGTATTGATTTATGATCGAGAATAAGCTGTTTCCTCAGTCAATCGCTTCTGTGGCTTTAATGAGGTATAAAAACCGAAGCTGGCAGCCAGTCAAATACACACCCAGTCAGACAGAGTGCCGGACGCTGGGATCAGAACCACTCACATGGGCACAGCGTTTGACTGGTAGATTGTGGGTATAGATTGGAATGAGAACCAAGAGCTTCCTCCAGGCCACCAAAGTGAGTCATTGGTCAAAATTGCCATGCGGTATGAATTAGACTCACCCCATTATCTCTCTCTCTCTCTCTCTCTCTCTCTCTCTCTCTCTCTCCTCTCTCTCTCTCTCTCTCTCTCTCTCTCTCTCTCTCTCTCTCTCTCTCTCTCTCTCTCTCTCTCTCTCTCTCTCTCTCTCTCTCTCTCTCTCTCTCTCTCTCTCTTTCCCTCTCCTCTCTCCTTTATGATGTCGCTCTATCCGTCCATCCTCTCGGACTTGACCAGAAAAGTGGGGGCTGTATTGAGCTCCCCTGGTGATTCTCTACAGAAACGAAAGCCCCCCCCCCCCCCTCCCATTTCACCATAGCACCTCCTCTTGCCCTCCCTCTCTCTCTCCCTCTCTCTATCTCTCTCCTCTCTCTCTCTCCCCCGCTCCATCATTCCTTACATCCCTCAATCATCAGAGTGCTGCTGTTCAGCACATGCCCTTCCGTCATTTGCTCTGCAGCATTATCATTACACAGAAAAAGCACTTGAATACCTTTCACTTCCAACGACACTTCTGAAAAGCTCCCCCCCAGCGATCCCAAGGCACATAGCACGGAGCTGCTGCAGCCCTTCAATTTACCACCGCTTTGACTCCACGCTCTTCTGGGAAATAGCCATTTTTACCCTATAGGCCACTAAGATGGATCTTTATCTATCCCCGGAGGGGGGTTTGGGAAGCAATAGCAGAGGGAGAGGAAGGGTACAGGCAGGATAATAAGAATAAAATATGAGAATAAAAAGAAAATGAAGTATACAAATATAGTGAGAAAGATACCTAGAAAATAAGGATACAGGTCTGAACTGCACTGGATCTCTGGACAGGTGGGACATAATGTTAACTTATTATCAATAATATCACTATTATGTATTGTGGCAGATATCATCCCTCGTCACTTGGTTATGTGGAGGAAGGGCGATACTATTGCCACGGGCAGAGGAGGAAATTAAGGAGTTGATTGGGACTGATAGAATACACCTGTGCACCACATGATCACCCACACCCCCCCCCCCCCCCCCCCCACACACACACACACACACAGAGACACACACAGCATAAAGCCCTAGGAGAGACAGAGAAAGGTTGAGTGGAGGTGAGGAAGGAGCAGAGATCGTGGAGAGAGTGTGATATACTGAGTTTGTGAGGTGAGAGCGAGAAGGTGTCCGTGGTACTGGACCCTGGACTGGCTGAGATACCCCCCCTTGTGAAACTGACCCTGGACCGGACGACAAACCCTGAGTATTGAACATTCCCTTTTTGTACGAGAGCCTGGAACGTGTTTTGACCCTGGACTGAATTTTGACTACTCTATTGCCTATCGGACTTGTACTTTGGATCAATAAATATCACCTGTTTATTGAAATTGTGCTTGTGTGGACATTGGAATAGTTTGTTTTGGTCCGTGTCGAGCCTGAACACCACAAGGCTCGTCACAGTATGTACAGCCCACCTAGGTATAATCTACAGACTCTATCAATAATATAACTATGTAGGGGAGAACGGGATTGGTTCTATCACGGGTTGGTTGTCACATTCATTATATTTTGCCACCAAAAGGTGCTGTCTCCCAGCTCTCCTACATATAGTCTTCTTTGGAGTAAGACAGCTGAACTTGAGGTGAAAGGACCTTTTGTGTTCAAGTCAAGTCAAGTCAAGAGTTTTATTTGTCACGGCATACAAGTATACAGTGAAATGTGGGGGGGGGGGTCTTGCCCGCAACGATTGTGCATAATACAATAATAATAATAATAATAATAATAATAATAATAATAATAATAATAATAATAATAATAATAATAATAATATAATAAGAATCCAATAGAACAACATTGTGCAATAATACAAGTAATCAAAGTAGGGCATATCGGTATATGTGTTTTTCATGTGAAATTGTAAATATTCAGCTCCTCTGTATTTTTCGTCTAGGCTTTTACACAATGAGTTTATAATGAAACAATTGTTACCCTTAAAAAGTGTGAAGGGAAAGCTATAGTTTAGATGGTTGCTAGCCGTGATACTAGCAAGACATTCCAGTTGGGGTTGGTCGTCACATTCTCTTTGGGGTTGGTTGTCACATGTGACATGCCAGTGCTTTTAATGAGCACAATGTTGGCCGTTTCGGCACCGACTCGGAGGAGGTGATGGATGAGCTGAGGACAGACCGAGCAGTGCCCAATGCACACCAGCCCAGCCCACCTACCAAGCCTAGTACATCCCAGCCTAGACCACCTACCAAGCCTAGTACATCCCAGCCCAGCCCACCTATACCAAGCCTAGTACATCCCAGCCTAGACCACCTACCAAGCCTAGTACACCCCAGCCCACCTATACCAAGCCTAGTACATCCCAGCCTAGACCACCTACCAAGCCTATCCAGCCCAGCCCACCTATACCAAGCCTAGTAGATCCCAGCCTAGACCACCTACCAATCCTAGTACACCCCAGCCCAGCCCACCTATACCAAGCCTAGTACATCCTAGACCACCTGCCAAGCCTAGTACAGTAGTTATGTTCATGTTAAAATGGTATAATCTACAGACTCTATCAATAATATCACTACAGTATGTTTCAAGATTCAAGAGGTTTATTCATCACATACATACATACACAAGACATATAGTGAAATGAAGGTGGCCATGCCCATTTCGATTGTGCAAAAAATACAGATAATAATAGAATAAAATAGAATAGATAATAAAAAAGTACTAAGATTAAAAACAATACAATGCTAAACTTACGGATTAAAAGGTAATGAGTCCTATATGTACACTACTATACAATATCCAGTTATGTTCCTTTAAGTGACCTTTTTTCTTTCCTTTAAAGTGACCTTTTCTTATGTGTTTAAAGTGACCTGTGGTGTGTTTGTGTGTGATAGAGTGCAGAATGTGTGGTTTGTGTGTGCGTGTGTTCATGTGTGCTTGTATGTGGAGAGATCAGTGTTCAATGTTCTGATGGCCTGAGGGAAGAAGAAGCTTGAACAGGCTATTGTTGGAGTGGTGAGGGTCTTTCATTATTCTGCAGGCTCTGGATTTGCAATTCCTATTGTATAAGTCCTGCAGGGGTGGTAGTGCAATACCCGCAGTACGCTCTGTTGAGCACACCACTCTCTGTAGGGCCTTCCTGTCCTGGGCAGTGCAGTTTCCAAACCAGGCAGTGCTGTTCCCAGTCAGGATGCTCTCTACAGCCCCGGAATAGAAGGAGTGGAGTATCTTCCCCGATACTCTGTACTTCCTTAATTGTTAAGCCGTAAGGTCTCCCAATTGGGGGACCCTGCTTTTCTTTATCATAAATCGATCAATAGAGACCGTATTAGATCCCCAATTATCATATGGGGTATCATTGGAAAGCCACACTCATTGGCTACAACCCTGTCCAAAATCTTTCGAGATCGCCAAATGATTGACGGAGCTAGAGCCCCCGGAGGTCGGGGGTGGTAATGTGTACTTTGGTGCACGCCTCACATATCGGCATGTAACTCGAGAACCGCTGAACCGATTTTGTCACCTGAAAGGGAAATTGACAGGCAACAAATATGGCTATAATTCCATCTATATATTGTATTAAAAGAAATGCACACCCGAGCCGCTAGAGGTCAGCAAAGTGGCGCGTCGCGAATCGTCCTCATGAGGGCCCACATGTGTTTTTTTTGTTGTTTTTTTAGCCAAGAGTAAAGACCATAACCCTATCAAAACAGCAGTCAAAGTGTATATTTTCATTTTTACCGATGTTTTGTAAGATTTACCGAAAATAAGAATTTATCGGAAAAATGCTAATTATATCTCTTTTATCGTAAAAAACGTGAGGAAATGACTAATATCCATCCATAGATGTATGATTTGGCCATAATAAGGTCAAGGTCAAATATGAATTTATAATTAAAATCGATTATCATTTATTACTGTATCTACAAATCCTTCTGTTTAATCATCTTCCCTTTATTCATTTGCTTAGATTTTTTGTACACTTGATCTCAATAAGGTGGTGAATGAGCTCAGTGAGCAAGCTCGGTTCTCGCACAATTGTAACAGTGTTATTCACCGGCACAGATGCAAAAAAATATCATCATTTATATTCTTTTTTTCATTACAATTTACTCAAGACTAGTAAGAGACACAATATTTCTGACACTGGGAATACATACCCCCAGGTCCCTAGATGTTCCTAGATACCAAGAACATGAAAATTGACCTTGTAGAAGTGGAGAAATCTTCCATTTACTTAGGCATGTACCTTTAGGCGACATTTCTGAAAATAGGGCTACAGCTTAACAGCTTCCTCTTAAGCCCGGAGCCTATTTTCTGAAAATCTGCCTAAAATACCTACCTAAGTAAATGGAATATTGCTCCACTTCTACAAGGACCATTTGCATATTCTTGGTATCTAGGGACATCCATGGACGTCAGTGAATGTATTCCCAGTGTCAGAAATATTGTGTCTATTACTAGGCTTGCTTAAATTGTGATGAAACAAAGGAGAATATGAATTATGATTTTTCTTTGCATCTTTGACAGTGAATAACACCATGCTAATAATGACCAAACATTAAAAACTGCCACTGATCTCGTTCAGTACCTTTTTGAGATCATGTGTAAAACAAATATAAGGAAATGAATAAAGGGAAGATGATTAACACCTTCCGTGCCACACACGAGAATACTCAGGTTTATTTATAGGTGGTTGAAAGCCACTCACGAGATTTCTCGGAATTATTATTATTATTTTTCTTTTGCGATCTGAAATCATATTGCATCCATCACCCGAGCCTACCCGAGTATAGCCGAGCGGCGCCGGCGATCATTGTGGAAACAAGCGCCCCCTGTCGTCTCCCAGATGACATAAGGGATTTTGGAATGGACTCAATGAAAATGAATGGGGGAAAAAATCCGGTACTCCACATTTTCCAGTCCACTGATGCAGCCGGGGTTACCACAGTTCATTCTGGATCCTCTGAGCCCCGCGGATCATGGAGTTCTACTGTATCGCGTTGGATCCATACACTTATCGATTTTTCCGAATGGTGATCAGGAATTGGAATATACCAGTTGGATACCATCTGATGTCAGGTAAGGACTCTATGTTATCAGTGTTAGGATAATCAGACTAATTTTGATGAAGTTATAAGCTGTTTTGTGAAATGTCCTCTTTCGGTTTCACTGTAAAAGTCCGAGAGGAAATCAACGGGGCGATTATCCGTGCGCGGCTCGAATGTGCTTGCGTGCACGTATAATATTGATCATCTAGCGTTTATTTGAAAACGATTCATAAAAAGGCCGACGAATATCAACGTTGTGGAATATTCCAGTAAAAGACGATTTTCATAGAATGCTCCAGAATGGGCTGTTTTTTATCTGAAACGGGTGCTTTTCTAAATGCTCTGAAACGGAAACGACGTGATAAAAAAACAATCTGCCTTGACAGCACTGACTGGAAAATAGTCTTTGATAATGTGATGGGCAGATTAGACACATAGCCATAATTTAAAACATAGATTAGGCGATATTAACGTTAACATTGGCGCCGATGGTGGCATTCAGCGGGTAAAAAGGAAAACCCGGCGTGGCGCTCAAAGTGTTAACAGAAGGTTCTTTAGATACAGTACTGAATTCTCCCATCCGGACCAATGCAATTTTAAATATTATTATAGAATATAGAATAGCAGGGGCGGCCGGGTAGCACAGCGGACTAAGCGTCTGTCTACCACTGCAGAGACACTGGTATCGAATCCGGCTGTCAGCAGTGCCTCCGGCTTGGCCGGTCATCATACTTGTGGGGCGGCTTTGGCTCAGGGGTAGAGCGGGTCGTCCAATGATCGAAGGGTTGGTGGTTCGAATCCCGCTCAAGCCCATGTCCATCCCATTGCCGTTGTGTCCTTGGGCAAGACACTTAACCTACTTGCCTCGTATGAATGTGTATGCATGTGAATGAATGTTGGTGGTGGTCGGAGGGGCCGTAGGCGATGATTATTCGCCACGCTTCCGTGAGTCTGCCTCAGGGCAGCTCTGGCTGCAATTGTAGCTTACCACCACCGGTATGACTGTGTATGAACGAATAATGGACTCTGTAAGCGCTCTGGGGTCACTGGGGTGTCATGAAGAGCGCTATATAAATCCAATCCATTATTATTATTATTACTGGCTCAATTGGCAGAGTCAGCAGGAGGGAAGCCGGTGGGTGGTAATCTGGTCGTTGTAAACAGCGCCTCCTACAGGTCGGTCAGGGCGCCTGTACAGCGAGGAAGGGAAATGGTGAAGGTAGTGTGACCTCCCACGCGTTACACTTCACCAATGAGAGTCCTCACTGCCAGGTGAAAAGACAGCTGCTGGCTGTCTCCTATGTATCGGAGGAAGCATGTGATAGACTTCAGGGCTCCCTAGTGGGGGCACATGTGCGCAACGACCAGGAAGGGGAGGGGGAAAATTGGTATAACGACTAAATTGGGATGGGAGGAAAATACAGAAATATACAGTATCACCAGGCGTGCATAAGAACAGATAATGAAATCTACTGTAATCTACTGTACTTTTTATTTTCACCACGGTGCAACCGTTTTGAAACAAATTTCAGATCTAATTGTTGCTGCATGCTAACAATAGGGAAGAGAAACTAACTGCGTTTCAATATGTCAATAATTCTGTGGTATATTATCCCGAATAATAAGAGTTATTAAAAAAAATGCATACATAACTATGAACCTTGAACCCCATAGATCCTTTCAGGAAGTGTAGTTTTGAAAATTTCCAACGCAGATCCAGAGATATGGATGTCCGCTACTATGGCCGCCAAAAAACTACAATTCCCATGATTCAAGGTTTTCCAAAATGGTCACCTCTTGCAAAATAAACAGACATTTCGAAAAGGAAACTCTATCTAATAACACTTTAACCCAGGGGTCAGCAACCTTTACTATCAAAAGAGCCACTTTTCCCCCGTCCCACAAAATAAAATGCTCAGGGAGCCGCACAACCTATTTACCCTTAAAATGAAGATAACACAGTGTATAACGTTTTATATATCCCCAAGCATACGCCACATTTAGCATAAAACGCCTTACAATTGCATACCCAAAGTAATTAGCGATTTATAACTTTATACTTATAGCACACAGTTTGTTGCATTAATGGGATTATAAAGCAACAAAAAGAAACATTTAGACTTTTTATTGCTGTTTTTACCTGTTGTAACAAAGGAAAACCTCAAACTCTTATGAAGAGGAGAAAAAATACTGGCTGTGTAGACCTATTTTAAAATAAAACACAGAAGAGGAGACAAAACACTGGTGTCTGTAGACCGACTTTGAAATCAAACCCTGAACTATTCAGGTATATTTGAGTCCTTCCCTTATTTGTGGAACATTTATAAAATAAAAAGTAGTCCACTTTGAAAAAAGACTACCATGTGTAGACCTACTTTAAAATAAAACACAGAAAAGGAGAAAAAACACTGGCATCTGTAGACCTACTTTGAAATAAAACCCTGAACTATGCAGCTCTATTAGAGTCCTTCCCTTATTTGTGGAAAATCTATAAAATAAAAAGTTAATTTTTCGTTGTTCGCAAATTTCGCACCACATATCAGACATACAGGTAAGCCTTTTGTTGACTAAATATCTTAGTTGATGAAATTCTTTTTCATTTCAGTGTCACAGTATGACATCGATCTCTAAAAGAAAAAATTTATAAATAAATAAAAAGGTAAAAAAATATATATATACATTTTTTTTGTGTTTTATTTTTTTATTATTTTTTAAACATAACATAAAATTAGATATACAAGCATTAATTAACAGTACACATCCAATGAAATCACCATTTAAATAAATGTAGTATACGAGATATACACCTAATACTTGCTATCTAATACCCTACATACATATGCTCTCGCTCGCTCCCCCCCCCCCCCCCCCGGACCCCCACTTGGATAATCCATCCATTATCATTCGCTCCTAACCAGGCACTACAATTCATATGCTAGCTTTTATTCTCTCCACCACTTCTAACCACATTGCAATTTTGGTTTCACTGACAACCTAAAATTCTTGCTGTAGATATTTCTAGATAAATCACATCGAGATATGTAAGAACCCAAACCTTCCGACACATTTTTTCCGGTTGAAACCATCGTGATGCTATCAGCTTTTTAGCCGCTGTGATACCAGATAAAACTAATCTCTTTAGCTGTATAGGGACTGCAAACTCAAAAACATCATTCAACAGCAATACAGAGGGGTGTACAGGTATATTCAGAATTAAGAAATTTGATAATTGCTGGGACACTTCTTTCCAGAATATCTTAACTGGTGGGCAATCCCAGTACATGTGCATAAATGTACCCTCATCCCCATTTGTACATAAGGAGCATCTGGAGTCTTGTTTAAGTCCCATTCTGTTCAATCTTATAGGAGTCAGGTATGTCCTATGAATATAGTTAAGATTAATTTGTTGATGGTCCGGGTTACGTGACGCAATTCGAACGTTTGCCCAGACTTCTTGCCAATCAAAATTTATTTCCAGGTTTGGTATATCCCTCCTCCAGACTGAGTCTAGGGGGAGGATTCCATACGAGGGCGTTAGTAATTGATGATAAAAATTTGATACAAAACCTCTCGATGTCTCTCTTTCATAGAAGAATTTGTGATATCTGTGGTGTTCAATTGGTATCCTTAATGGGACTCCATGAGCCTTCAAACATACCAATAACTGTGCGTAAAAATAATGTGTGGAACTGGTGAGATTACATTTTTATGTATGTCTTTATATCTACAAAAACCCCGTTTGTTGAAAACATCTCCTAATGTGTGTATGCCCTGCTTTTCCCATTTAGGGTATCTTATAGGTCGTTTTCCAATCAGGAGTGCATTGTTATTGAATAGGGGAGTATGACTATGCCATTTATGGGTTAGAATATTTTTTTTGTGTTTCACGCCATATCCGGATCGCATGAGTAATAATGGGGCCAAATTTCAATTCGCATTGCTTAATTGATAATTTGGTGTATAGTCAAGTCAAGTCAAGAGTTTTATTTGTCACGGCCTTCAAGTATACAATGAAATGCGGGTGGTCTTGCCCGCAACGATGTGCAATACAGTGGTACAACATATAATAGAATCCAATAAAAAAACAACATTGTGCAATAAACAGGTAACAGGTAACATGGTGGGACATCTCGGTATCTGTACATAGTTATTTACAGAGCATATAGGACATGCTAGGTCCTTTGGTAGTGCAATACACTGTTACTGTTGTTATACTATTTTTAAAGTGACCTTTCCTTTTTGGCCATAAGTGTGGGCGTGTGCGGCATGTCTGGTGCTACTATATTTACTTCTAAGTTTCTCCAGGATACAGATGCTTGGGAATCAAACCAGGTTGTCAGTGGTCTTAAAGTGTACGCCGTAAAATAGTGGTAAAAATCTGGAAATGCCATACCTCCGTCGGCTTTGTTTCTCTGTGCGGTGGATCTTTTTATACGTGGAGGTTTGTTATTCCAAATAATTTTGTATGCGGTAGAGTGTAATTTTTTCCAGTAACCATCTGGAGGGGGTAACGGTAGCATTGAGCTAATGAAGTTGATTCTAGGTGGGACATCCATCTTAACTATTGATACCAGTGCCTGTACTGAGTTTTTAAGTTTGGAAATATATATATATTTCAATTTTTTTGGGCCAGGGAGCCGCAGCTGATTGGCTAAAGAGCTGCATGCGGCCTCGGAGCCGCAGGTTGCCGACCCCTGCTTTAACCTATTCCTAAACTAACGTATTGATGATAATATACATTATAAATGCTGTTGTGACATGGTTATGATGTTTATACTTGAATACGTTTGACAAAAAAAACTATACTTTTGTAGAACATTCTGGGGATATTGATTTATGACATGATGTCATTTTGGGACCGGTACCGGTCCCGTCGGGTGGAAGAGGTTGTCTCAGGTGATAGAGGCGCTGCTTTGCCTTTTTTTACCACAGTATCTATGTGTGTTGTCCATTGTATGTACAGCCCACCCTGGTATAATCTACAGACTCTATCAATAATATCACTATGTACAGTATGTACAACCCACCCTGGTATAATCTACAGACTCTATCAATAATATCACTATGTACAGTATGTACAGCCCACCCTGGTATAATCTACATACTCTATCAATAATATCACTTTGTACAGTATGTACAACCCACCCTGGTATAATCTACAGACTCTATCAATAATATCACTACAGTATGTACAGCCCACCCTGGTATAATCTACAGACTCTATCAATAATATCACTATGTACAGTATGTACAGCCCACCCTGGTATAATCTACAGACTCTATCAATAATATCACTTTGTACAGTATGTACAACCCACCCTGGTATAATCTACAGACTCTATCAATAATATCACTTTGTACAGTATGTACACCCACCCTGGTATAATCTACAGACTCTATCAATAATATCACTACAGTATGTACAGCCCACCCTGGTATAATCTACAGACTCTATCAATAATATCACTTTGTACAGTATGTATAGCCCACCCTGGTATACAGACTATGCCTCTATCACAGACTCTATATATAAAGCTATAAAGCTAGCCTAAGTCTACCCTGTACAAATAATACACAGTACTCCATACTAAGAATAGGTTTACCCTGGTATAAATAAACAGATTCAATTCAATTAAATCAATAAATATAAATGTGTGTATACAAATATGAAGACGTGAATGAATGAGTGGATGATATGTGAGTGCAAAGTATTGTCATTATACAGCACAAGTACAGTAGAATGAAAATACGTTTGGCATCCATATACGATATACAGTATACAGCATTATTGTACATGCTAGCATACAGAGTTATATGGGTTATATGCAGGTGTATACATAGGTATATAGAAGGATTATATGCAGGTATATTCAGACAGATGTGGTTATGTATATATATATTTATATATTATATATATATATATGTGTGGTAACATAAATGTATATATATGGTATATACAGCACAATTGTACATGCTATCATACAGAGTTATATGGGTATATAATATGAGGTAGGGGTAGTTATGATTATTGTGATTACATAGTTGTAGACATGAGTAGGTACTGTAGGTAGGTATAAATTGAGTATAGGCGACAGAGTTCAAAGTTCGTACATTATTTAAAAGTCTATCATTTCCACAGCAGGTAACCAAGTCAGTCATTGTCCACAGTAATAATAACAATAATAATAATACACTTTACTTGTATGGCACCTTTCATACAATAATTGCAGCTCAACATGCTTCACAGCAGCAAAAAGACACAGACTGACAAAATGAGCACAAGTGCAGACATATACAATTGTTTTTCACATTAGGATCTAACATCCCAATAGGCCACCTTGTTTATGTTTTGATTCTATTGCGGTTTTAAAATAGACAATAATAAAAAGAGTAAAATAGAATGGACAGAGTCAAATAGTGCAATAGTGCAGTGCAATAAAATAGTAGAATAGAATAGACAGTAAAATAGTGCAATAAATGTCATGCTAATAATAAAAAATGTTGCTTCACAAAAAAAAAAACAAGAACAAAAACACATACATACAGTACATACATAGTCTACATACCCACCCCCCTACAACCAACCCAGGAATCAGAGAGTGCATCCAAATTGGACGTCTCGTGCAAATGTCCACATGCCAACCTTCCCCCCAGCTATTTCCCATGTCCTATAAAACCTCAGTTATTCCTTTCCCCCCGGTGGCTCTTCTCTCTACATTCCATGGTTGCTTTAAAAACATTCATTGAGCTGCTGATCCTCCACGTCTCAGAATGAACCTATTTCCGAACATGATTATAACCTTATTTTAGTCTTACCATCCCCAAAGTGAAAAGGTTGGATGGCCTTCTCTGGTTGAAAGTCATAACTATCATTGGTATTTGTTTCTGAGCCCTTATTGGTAAACTTCCCTCTTACATCACATTCACAATGCTGTTGGAATGGAATCTTGTAACCTATTCTACACGTTCAAATGGCTGCTTGGTTCTTAGGGTTCCTCCAGTTTTCTCTGAACTAGGAAAAACTGCTTTTTCTTTTGATGCCTCCAACAACTGACTCTGAAGCTGAATATTCTTTTGGTGCATTTAAAAGTATGATCTCCGATTTTGTTGATTGATTGATTGATTGAAAACTTTATTAACAGATTGCAGAATGGGTACAATACAGTACAGCTCAATACACACAATTGTTAAGGGGATGCAGACCAGAGAAAGACTTTCGTCTTGTTTACATCAGGGTCCCCCATTTTCAATTCATCAGGACATATATGACATACATGACATACAGATAGTCAGTACTGCTACATCTATACATTTATGACATACCAGATTTGCAAATACAGTACTGTTTGTGATACAGAAGGAGTCAAGAAAAGGGAGTATATACATTTGACGTAGAAACTGTACATTGGAGGAGGTTGGGTGGGGGGGGGTTGGGTACATTGGGATATTGACAACCATACTGGGTAATTTACATTGGAGGTGGTTGGGGGGGGGGGGCACACTGTATAACCAAGTAAAACTGTACATTGAGGGGGGGGGGGGAGACACTGTACAAACAAACAAAATTGTACATTGGACTATTGACAAAACCATACTAGGTAAATGACTGTACATTGGAGGGGGTTGGGTTAGGATATTTACAGGGGCCAGTGTTGAATTGCAGTCTCCCGTAGGTGTCCCTTGAGAGAGGTTTTGAAAGTGGGTAGTGATCCACATTCCTTTACAGCTTTGGGTAGGGCGTTCCACATTGATGTGGCATAATTGCGAAACGTGTTTAGTCCCTTATTTGAGCCGAATCTGGGTTTAACATGATTTGTGGAGCTCCCTCTGGTGTTGTGATCGTGGTATTCACTGACCTTTGGGAAGTATTTTGACATGCACATGGGTACCTTGGTCGTGTAGTGTATCTTGTAGACCAGGCCCATTGCAAGTTGCTGTACTCTGTACTACATTCTGTTGTGGAAGGACAGCTCATTCACTGAGAGACTTACACTGCATCAGTGTAACTGAGGGGTACAATTCCCTGACTGTATTGTTAGATATGATATTTAATACCACTACCTCATGTACTTTAACTTCTGGCCACCCAGTACAAGATATAAGTATGATGAACACTTTCCCACCTGATGAAACGAACCAACACAAATGTACCAAATCGAAAGTTTAATACAGCAAAGGGTGTATACAACGATCACTTAATTACATTTATGACTTGAAATATGGAATATGCACTTTTATGGCAAATGAGTATTCGTAGGTAAATCAACATTGAATGTCCAATCTCTGGTTGCGCAGGGAGTAAGTATACAACCTGGAATATTTAGGAAAACGATAGCGATGGTACTTAAATGATTATAGCTGGATACACTAAGGGGGGGGGGGGGGTCCCGCTGGTTGTAAGACAGTAGGAGGGGGGGTTAGAGAAGCCGCTGGCGGTATCCCATCTGGCCGACGGTATCTTGGGAGAATCCAAAGTCTTGGACACGGTGCCCACAGAACCTCGGGCCGCAGACGAATACAGCTGGACCCTCTGTGGAACGGTATCTGCCGGTCCACAACGGAGAGACGTGAGGCGACCTCACGTGTAGAGCGCCGTCTCACCTGGAGTCCTCTCCGGGGGGTAATTCCAACACTCGGCAGTGTTGGCCTTTATCCATGGAATAATCAAAGCACACAAAGCATAATCCAAGCCGTGGAAGGCTCGCCATCGTCTGGGTAGAGTAATCCAATATACAGGTCCAGTCGCTCTTGGCCCGGAGCTCCTCGGATGCAATCACCACTAGGGGTCTGACCAGCCTGGTTAAGCGTCCAGATAACGTCAGGAACGATGGGGGTACTGATAACTGTAGAACTCTAACCGAACGATGCACCATACATAAATAGACTACTATTAGCTTAATAGAATACATCCAACTCGACGGTATGGTGCCAAACTATGACCATTCAACTATTAATCTACACGATATCTCAATGCCTATTCTGGGCCAAGTAGGCCTTACTACACCGCACGTGCGTCGTGGGGAGGCTTTTGCGTCTGTCACTCTGTTGGAGGGTAAAGAACTGGACTAAAAGAAAGTTCTACTTTACTGGCGCCATATATATATGCGCTATGAACAAATAGTACCATTCGTATTTCGCCCGACATATTACTGCGCGGAACCGGGGGTTGCCTCGACATGTTAGGCGGCACGATTGAACTTGGACCTAGGGGTATGGCAACCTGGCGCCAGGTTCTCGTCCAATGGTAGAATGAAACTATTATGGGCTGTTTAGTAGAAACGGGGATATTCAATGCATATTGTACAAGGAATATACAGGGGATATCAAACGATATACAAATACAATTAAATATATATATATAAATAAATATACATATTCGGTTTAATCTGATCCTTCACAACAGCCGCCCCCTAATTAGTCCCACCTAATTAGCTAAACAGAGACAGATTAACCGCACTGTCTACCACTCAAGGTCCGCTGTAAGGGTCAGTCAACTCACAAAGTCATAGGGTCATGGTCATCATCGATAGTATCTGGGAGTCGGGGCAGTTCTATGAGCCTCGCCACGGGACGTGTGTAAGTGCGCCCTTGGACGAGTACTTCAGCTGCTCGGACCTTGCCATCGGCACCGGTGATCACTTTGCTTACGCGGCCAGCCGGCCACATAGCTCTGGGTAGCGACTGATCAATTATCATGACGACTGTTCCTTCTGTCAAATTGTCTCTCTCTTTTACCCACTTCTGGCGGGTCTGTAGAGACGGTAGGTAGTGAAGTAGGAAGCTGCTCCAAAACTTGTCAGCTAGTACTTGGCTGTACCTCCACATTCTTCGGCCGTTCGCTTCTTCGGGCCTGTACATTGTCTGGGGTAGCGCGGGGTCCAGCCGCCCCATTAGGAGTGTGTTGGGGGTGACTGGGTCGACATCTGCTACATCACTGGAGACGTAACCGAGGGGCTTTGAGTTCAATACTCCCTCGATCTCCGTAAGGACTGTCATTAGGACTTCCTCCGCCACAGTCTGGGCTCCGAGTACGGCGTACAGGGCTGTCTTTATAGAACGTACTTCTCGTTCCCAGGTTCCACCGAAGTGGGGTGCGTTCGGGGGATTAAACTGGAAGTCAATCTGGGCTGGAGCGAGGTGGGTCTTAAGTTCTGGGCCCATAGCTTGGAAGCTCTCTCTCTCTCTTGGAAGTTGGTCCCGTGATCAGACAACAATGTAGACGGTTTTCCTTTTCGTGATGTGAATCTCCGGAAGGCCATAAGGAATGAGTCTGTGCTCATGGTCGGAAGGAGCTCAATATGTATCGCTCTGGTGGTCATGCATTTGAATACAATACCCCACCGCTTCTCGGTGCCTCTTCCTCTCTTTATATACAACGGGCCAAAGCAGTCCATGCCTGTGGAGTGGAATGGCTTGTCGCCGATTCGGAGGCGACAGGGGGGTAGGTCAGCCATCCGTGGTATGCTGGGCTGCGCGCGCCACTTACGGCAGTCTAGACAGGTTCGCTGGAAGCGCCGTACTGCTTCTCTCCCTTGCAATATCCAATAACGACGTCTGATCTCCGCGAAGACTCTCTCTGCTCCTGCGTGGTGTACATCCTCGTCGTATTTCTTTATGATCAGCTCTGTGACCTTGTGTCGGCTGTTCAAGACGATCGGGTGCTTAATGTCATCTGGTAGATCGGGGGCTCTCCGCAGGCGACCACCCACTCTGATGAGATTATGTGCGTCACTCTCTGGTGCCAGGTGAATCAGTCTGCTGTCTGATGGGACGGGTTTCCTCCCTGTAGACAGTCTAGCTCATCGGGGAACGAGTCTCTCTGGGCTCGTTGTAGTAGAAGAAGTTCTGCTTCTTCGTAGTCAGCTGCTGACATGTCAGTGGTGGACTGAATCTCTGGGTGGTGCCGCAGGAATGTTCTTTGTTGCGCACTCTCTAGGGTAATGCAGTCATCTATGTTGGGGTCTGTGGAGGCGACAGTGCTCAGTCCACAGAACATAGGCTTCTTGTTCTCAGCCTCCTCGTTACTTGCTTCCCTCGGGGTGGGCGTAGGCCAATCTCCTTCCGGGAGCTTGAGGAATGCTGGTCCGTCACTGTAGATGTTGCGACGGGTTAGGTCATCCAGGGACATTCCCCGGGTGATGACGTCAGCTGGGTTGTGTTTGGTGTCCACATAGCGCCAGCTTGCTTCTTCTGTTAATTCTTGAATCTCGGTGACTCTGACTCCCACGAAGACTTTGTATCTGCATGAATCAGACTTAATCCATGTGAGTACTGTCGTGGAATCTGACCACAAGATTGTTCTATGCACCGGAATGGTGAGTTCACGTTGGATTAACGTGGCTAGATGCGCTCCTGCGAGGGCTGCGCAGAGCTCTAGACGTGGGATAGATTGTTGCTTACGTGGGGCTATTCTTGAGCGGGCCAGTATGAAAGCAGTGTGTATCTCTCCTCCCATCTCTTGGGCACGCAAATAGGCAACCGATCCGTAGGCTACTTCGGAGGCGTCGCTGAAGACGTGTAGCTCAATCTCGCATGTCTCTGGCCTCACTGTGGATGGGAAGTAGCTGCGGCGTATATTGACACCTGGGAGTGAGCGGAGTTCCGTCTCCCACTCTCTCCATGTTGAGGCAAGGTGTGCGGGTATTGGGTCGTCCCAGCCCTGGTCCTTGTCCCATAGTGCTCGTACAATCATCTTTGCCCTGGTGGTGTAAGGTAGAATACATCCCAACGGGTCATATTGTCTGGCGAGTGTTCTGTACACACTCCGTCTGGTGGTCGGTATCGCCGCCGACCTTCCTTGCTCTGGAGCCAAGGGTTTGTGTCTATAGTGGAGCGAGTCTGTTTTGAAGCGCCAGACTAATCCTAGTGTCATTTCTTGGGCTTCTCCTGGGATTGTCGCCATCCAGGTCTCGCTGCTGGCAGCCTTGTCCGCGGAGGAGAGGCTGCGCAATATGTGCGGGTCGCTGCTGGCCCACTGCCTGAGATCAAAGCCGCCTTTGATTAGGGAGGCGCGTAACTTGATTAGGAGAGCCTCGGCTTCTTCTTGAGTCGAGCCGCTTTGTAAACAGTTGTCCACGTAGAAACTGTTCTTCACACTGTGTTGGACCTCTTCATCTGCTGCTGGGTCCTCTGTGACGTGTTTCTGTAGTGCAAACAATACTGGGGGGTCGCTGCTGGCCTGCTGCCGGAGATCAAAGCTGTCTTTGATCAGAGAGGCGCGGAGCAGCGCTCGGCGTCGCCAGTCTATTTTCTTCTCGACAGGCTGCAGGAGTGTGGTGTCTCCTTCTGTCGTTCTGGAGTGGAAGCAGCTAGTGGCTGCTGTTCGGTTGAGAGATTTAGCGAGGGGGCCTTGTAATGTCCATCCTAGGCGGGTCTCGACTGCTGCAGGACAGCCTCGGGGGCCTGTATGGACCCGGTCAATCGGGACTATGAGTTCTGCATGGTCGGAGCCTATCAACAGGGTCGGGGTAGCGCCGTCTATGAGCGGGATAGGTAATTGGCGCAGGTGCACATATTTATCCATCAACTTGGTGACAGGGTAGGTGTACTGCGATAGTCCTATTTCTTGGCTGGTGAAAGCATTTGTGATCTTGTACCGTCGCTCTGGCTGCCCGTTGGCTGCGATAGTGAAGGAGACATTCTCGCCCTTTATCGTCTTTAAATCTCTTCTTATTGTCCGAATCGTCATTTCGTTCTTGCTCCCCCGCAGTCCCAGCTGGGTCGCAGCGGAGGCGAGCAGAAGGGTCTTCTCTGACCCGTCATCAAGGACGGCGTAAGTGTCCATGACTTTGTCTTGGTAGCTCAATGTCACACGGACTACCTTTAAGAGCACTTGAGCTCCGTTGCTGCTGGCGGGGTCAATGTACATGACACTTGCCTTGGTGCCGCTCCGTGGTGTAGGTATAGGCCGTCTTCCGTTACTATCGTGTAGTATATCTAGATGGGCTCCATCGCATCGGCTGCACCTTTTCTTTAGGCGGCATTCGGCTGCCATGTGGGGCCGCGCACATCGATAACAGCGCCGGTTGGACTTTATCCATTGGCTCACTTCTTCTGCATTCATCTTTGTGAATGAGTCACATTGTGACAGCCAGTGTTCTTTCTCACAGTAGGGACACGCTATCTTCCACTTCTCTTTTCTCGAGGGGGTGCTGTGACTCTTACTGCTCGGTACTGACTGATTGGTGCATGACAGTCACCGATCTTCTTCCATCATTTATTCTCCTGGGTCCCTCTCTGGAGCTTGGCGTGCTCCGCCCGAAGGTGTCCAGTCGTAAGCTGCTGACCTCTCTCGCCAGGAAGTCGGCCAGATCAAGGAGGGATGGCTCGGGGCCGTCGGGATCTCGGTAGTCCCTCTGCCGCCGAAAGCGCTCCTGTCTTGCGGGTGGCAGCTTCTCCAAAATCCTCTCCACGTTAGAGTTGGCGTATAGCTCATGCATGCCCTTCTCCCGTTGCGCTCCCAGCATCCCCACCAGGGACTGCACTTTGATTGACAGGTCGTCTAGTGAGCGATTGTCTGTGGCTGGGGGTAGGCGGTCAATATGCCTTATCTCCTGGATTACGTAATCCCATATACGTCCATATCTCTGATCCAGCGCTGCAAGGGCCGCTGTGTATGGGGTCGAGGAGGTAGCATAGGCTAGCGCTATATTGTGCGCTCGCGGGACTTTCAGGTGCTTCAGTAATATTGCATACTTGTGGCGTTCATCAGCGGCATCCACCATCATTGTCTCTAGGCACATCCGGAGCTCCGTGTACTGTGCTCGACTCTCATAGGCAAAGTCTGGGAATGACGGCGTGGCGTTGTATGACGCCGTGGATGGCTGATACATCGGCGAGCGTTGGGGGAGAGACCTCCTGGGCGAGTCCCCTCTTGCGCCTCGCTGTGGGCTGGTACTGGCAGGGTACCATGGCCCGCTGGTCCAGGTACTGTTCCTCGGGGCTGGTTGTGCGTCGTGCTCACCCGTGAATAGAGTCGGGGGTCTGTAGCGCAGCGCCGCGGGGGTATAGCCTGGACTGTATGGGACCTCCTGGTCCGGTGGAGTACTGTGCTGTCGTCGGGCTTGGTTCTCCTCTTCTCCCTCTTCTTCCTCTATGAAATCTTCCAGATCCTGTAATCGTTTATTTAGCTTCTCCGCAGTGTATGCCGCTCCTTCCTTGTAGCTGGGTCTCGCTTGGACCGGTATGGGAAGGGGGTCTGCGGGGGGTCTAGACTCGGTCTGTTGGTCAAGTTCAGGGTCGCTTGCTCGTTGCGGTGACGCTGCTCTTGACTGTTGTCTCGACGAGTTCCTTGAGCCCCTGGCGGAGGGAGAGGGAGTTGTCCTTTTGATCAGCTGCTCTATTAGTTGCGCTTGTAGTCTGTCGCGCTCTGCGTCTCTTTGGGCACCGGCAGCGGCGCGCTGGGCGTCGGCGGCGGCGCGCTCTGCTTCTCTTTGGGCACCGGCAGCGGCGCGCTGGGCGTCGGCCCGGTCTCTTGCCATATTCTCTTCCATCTGGAAGCGTCTCATCTCCAGACGTGTGCGTTGTTCTTCGCTCCGTTGCTGCGCTTGGAGGTGTTCGCGCTCGCCAAGCATCTGTGCTTGGAGACGATCGCGCTCGGCAGAGGCTGTCAGGCTGGCGAGGAACGCCTGTTGTAGTATCCTCTCCGCTTCGTTGGGGGAAGGCGGTAGTGGAGGTGAGCCGCTCCTGCGTGAGCCGCTCCTGGGGGTACTCGCCGGGGAGTCCTGGAGCTCCAGTTCCTCGGCGCTCTCCTCCTCTTCTTCCGTGCAGAGTTCTCTCTCTGTAGGGTTGTCTTCCTACCGGGGCTGTTCGGGGACTACTTCTTGAGTAGTGGCGGGGGGTAAGGGCATGTCAATTCCCTCCTGGTCCCCACCGTGAGCTTGGTCAGTTGCATTAGGACCTACTAGGGGCTCTGTGGTCGGGGAAACCTGCTCGTTAAGGTCAGACATAATTTTACTTTCTACTTTTACCGCGTTTACCGTTTGTCGAAGGCTAGGTAGTTGACTGACAGTGTAAGCCTCTAAGTACTGAGGTGTCTGTCGTCTGCGCCGCGGGCGTTCTAGGTTAGGAGGATCGTTTCGTGGAGTGTTCATCATAGGCCATTTCGATATTAATAACACTATATTAATATTACACTAGTTACCATCCGGTTCGAAGGACCAATTGTAACTGAGGGGTACAATTCCCTGACTGTATTGTTAGATATGATATTTAATACCACTACCTCATGTACTTTAACTTCTGGCCACCCAGTACAAGATATAAGTATGATGAACACTTTCCCACCTGATGAAACGAACCAACACAAATGTACCAAATCGAAAGTTTAATACAGCAAAGGGTGTATACAACGATCACTTAATTACATTTATGATTTGAAATATGGAATATGCACTTTTATGGCAAATGAGTATTCGTAGGTAAATCAACATTGAATGTCCAATCTCTGGTTGCGCAGGGAGTAAGTATACAACCTGGAATATTTAGGAAAACGATAGCGATGGTACTTAAATGATTATAGCTGGATACACTAAGGGGGGGGGGGGGTCCCGCTGGTTGTAAGACAATAGGAGGGGGGGTTAGAGAAGCCGCTGGCGGTATCCCATCTGGCCGACGGTATCTTGGGAGAATCCAAAGTCTTGGACACGGTGCCCACAGAACCTCGGGCCGCAGACGAATACAGCTGGACCCTCTGTGGAACGGTATCTGCCGGTCCACAACGGAGAGACGTGAGGCGACCTCACGTGTAGAGCGCCGTCTCACCTGGAGTCCTCTCCGGGGGGTAATTCCAACACTCGGCAGTGTTGGCCTTTATCCATGGAATAATCAAAGCACACAAAGCATAATCCAAGCCGTGGAAGGCTCGCCGTCGTCTGGGTAGAGTAATCCAATATACAGGTCCAGTCGCTCTTGGCCCGGAGCTCCTCGGATGCAATCACCACTAGGGGTCTGACCAGCCTGGTTAAGCGTCCAGATAACGTCAGGAACGATGGGGGTACTGATAACTGTAGAACTCTAACCGAACGATGCACCATACATAAATAGACTACTATTAGCTTAATAGAATACGTCCAACTCGACGGTATGGTGCCAAACTATGACCATTCAACTATTAATCTACACGATATCTCAATGCCTATTCTGGGCCAAGTAGGCCTTACTACACCGCACGTGCGTCGTGGGGAGGCTTTTGCGTCTGTCACTCTGTTGGAGGGTAAAGAACTGGACTAAAAGAAAGTTCTACTTTACTGGCGCCATATATATATGCGCTATGAACAAATAGTACCATTCGTATTTCGCCCGACATATTACTGCGCGGAACCGGGGGTTGCCTCGACATGTTAGGCGGCACGATTGAACTTGGACCTAGGGGTATGGCAACCTGGCGCCAGGTTCTCGTCCAATGGTAGAATGAAACTATTATGGGCTGTTTAGTAGAAACGGGGATATTCAATGCATATTGTACAAGGAATATACAGGGGATATCAAACGATATACAAATACAATTAAATATATATATATAAATAAATATACATATTCGGTTTAATCTGATCCTTCACAACAATCAGGGTAAGACATTTTAAGTAATTTAGTAATATCTTTAAACTGAGACTTGATTGCTGACCTGACCAGCTGACTTGATTAAGGGGCGTGTTTAAAGCAGCCATTTTGTTTTCTTAAGTGACCCATTAAAAGCTGCTTCCTGCTTAAAGACAGCACTTGTGTACTGAGTGTGATCTCAGAGCCCTGTCACTGCTTAAAAGCAGAACCTCAGCCTCTCCTGGAATCACTCTGTACTACATTCTGTTGTGGAAGGACAGCTCATTCACTGAGAGACTTACACTGCATCAGGGTAAGACATTTTAAGTAATTTAGTAATATCTTTAAACTGAGACTTGATTGCTGACCTGACCAGCTGACTTGATTAAGGGGCGTGTTTAAAGCGGCCATTTTGTTTTCTTAAGTGACCCATTAAGGGCCAGGTGTTAGACAGCACTAATTAGTGATAGGGATTTAAAGGCCTGCAGGCTTAGCGTCAGCGAAGCGTCGAGAAACGAAGAGGGACAAAGAGGAGTTTTCCTGGAGTTATCTGCAGAGGGATCCACCTAGCGCTAAGTACACCCTAGTCCTATCTTTCACTCCACTCTGCTATTCCTCTACTTCCTCCCTGCCACTCTTGACACCACAATGTGTCTCATATCCACAATCTGCTCTTCCAGAACAGATTCAACCCACCCACGGCAGTTTGCTAGCAACCCGGCTAATCTCTCCTACCCTCCTACAGCCACTAATACACCTGTCACAGTACGGGGAGGCTTATGGAATTGTCAATCAGCAGTCAAGAAAGCTGACTTCATTACTGCCTACGCCCATAGTCAAAATCTGCAGCTCCTGGCTCTAACTGAGACCTGGATAACCCCCAATAACGCATCAACACCTGCAGCATTATCTACAAACTATAACTTCACTCACACACCTCGACCTTCCAGACGGGGTGGAGGCACTGGCCTCATGACATCTCCTTCATGGACTACAAACTTAACACCCCTCCCAGCACTGTCACTCTCCTCTTTTGAATATCATGCAGTATCTGTCTCTAATCCTTTCAATCTCACCATTGTTACACTCTACCGCCCTCCAGGTCCGCTCGATCACTTCACAGATGAGCTGGACATGCTTCTAAGCTCCTTACTGGAAGATGGTACCCCTCTCCTTCTATTGGGCGACTTCAACCTGCCTGACTCATCTCAGTCAGTCATAGTAGTCTCCCTCCTACAATCATTTGACCTGACTCCCACTGCCATGCCTCCCACCCACAAAGCAGGCAACTCCTTGGATCTCATATTTTCCCGTAACTCCAGCATCATTAACACCACGGTAACTCCCCTACATGTATCTGACCATTCCTTCATATCCTTCTCACTAACTCTCATGCTTAACCGAAAGGTCTTCACCCCAACTCAAACCGTCTCACTCAGACGCAACCTGGCCTCCCTATCCCCCTCCACCCTCTCCTCTGACATACTGTCCGCTCTACCTTTGAGTGACACCTTCTCTGCTCTCTCCACAGAGATGGCAACCTCCACCCTCCTCTCAGCCCTTGCAACCTCCTTCGACAAGCTCTGTCCCCTCGTTGAGAAACCTGCCCGCCGTTCCCCACCCAGTCCATGGCTGACAGAGCCAGTGAGAGAACAAAGACAGGTCCTGAGAGCAGCTGAAAGGAAGTATAGAAAGTCACGCCTCACTGCTGACATCGACACATATCACAACCTCTTGTTAACATTCTCCAAAACCATTACTAATGCCAAAGCTTCTTTCTTTCACCATAGGATCGAGGCCTCTGCCAAGAATCTTCGCAAACTGCATGCTACCATGTCCTCCCTCCTCACTCCCCCCCCACCCCCCCCTCCATCATCTTTCTCTGCTGAAGACTTTGCGATCTTCTTTGAGGAAAAAGTGGAGAACATCCGCAGCTCCTTCTCCCAACCCCCACCCATTCCAAATGCTGAATCGAGAACCTCATCCTTCACTCTGTCATCTTTCTCTCCCATTACAGAAGCCGAGACCCTGACACTGGTAACGTCGAACCGTCCGACTACATGCCAGCTGGACCGGCTACCTTCCCCACTCCTCCAGACCATAGCACCAGACATCCTCCCATTCCTAACTTACTGCTTATCTCTTACAGAATGACCTCCTAGACCCTAATCAGTCAGGCTTCAGAACTGGTCACTCCACAGAGACAGCCCTCATTGCGGTCACAGAGGCACTTCACTTAGCAAAAGCGAAAGGCCTCTCCTCTGTTCTGATTCTCCTAGATCTATCTGCAGCCTTCGACACAGTCAACCACCAGATCCTCCTCGCGGCCCTCGCAGGAATGGGAGTGGCTGGCTCTGCGCTGACATGGTTGTCATCATACCTCAATGACCGCTCCTACCAAGTGTCATGGAGAGGGACCCTGTCGGCCACCCGCCCCCTGCGGACGGGTGTCCCCCAGGGCTCGGTTTTAGGACCCCTTCTCTTCTCCCTCTACACTAAATCACTGGGTAACATTATCACGTCTCATGGCTTCTCCTACCACTGTTATGCCGACGATACTCAACTCTTCCTCTCCTTCCCTCCCTCAGATATCCACGTCTCTGAACGGATCTCGGCCTGTCTGTCCGACATCTCCGCCTGGATGACGACCAACCACCTCAAACTGAACCTAAGCAAAACAGAATTGCTCCACCTGCCGGCCAAATCCTCCCCCCTGACCGACCTTTCCATCACAGTCGAGAATGCAGCTGTGACCGCGTCCCCGACCGCCAAGAACCTTGGTGTTGTCCTCAACGACCAGTTGAACTTCTCTGCTCACATCGCAGCGACAACCAGAACCTGCCGATTCCTCCTGAGCAACGTCAGAAGGATCCGCCCCTTCCTGACAAAAGAATCCACCCAACTCCTCGTCCAATCAACAGTCATCTCCCGCCTCGACTACTGCAACGCACTGCTCGCTGGCCTCCCGGCCACTGCCACTAAGCCTCTTCAACTCATTCAGAACGCAGCGGCCCGCCTGATCTCAAACCTACCGAAGTCGGCCCATGTCACCCCACTTCTTAGGGACCTGCACTGGCTCCCCATTGCTGCACGAATCCGCTTCAAGGCCCTCAACCTAGCATACCGTGCGGCAAAGGGAACTGCTCCCGCCTACCTCCGGTCAATGGTCTCTAACTACACACCCTCAAGACCCCTACGCTCTGCTTCTTCTGGCCGCCTCAGACCTACTCCTATCCAAGCTCCGGGAGGGTCATCAAAGAGAAGTCGCCTATTCTCAGTCCTTGCCCCACAATGGTGGAATGAACTACCCACCCCAGTTAGGACAGCCGAAACACGTCCAATCTTTCGCTGTCGACTAAAGACGCACTTCTTCAACCATTATCTGAATTAAAAAAATAAAAAAAAATAAAAATTATCTAACCCTAACTAACCATACTGTCATGCACTTGTCCTAATAAACTAACCTACACTGTAGCACTCAACACTTTGACGAACATTGTTACTCAGCTGATAGAGTTGTGCCCTTCCTGATGGCTTGTCGTACAGAACTTGTAAGTCGCTTTGGATAAAAGCGTCAGCTAAATGACTAAATGTAAATGTAAATGTAAATGTACTCTGTCGTCTACTCTAAGCCATCCTAGGTTGTCAAAGTGGGCAGGGGTGAGGTGGGTTCTAGGAGTAAGGTCAAGCAGTAGTCTGACCAGTTTGTTTTGAGATGTTTGTAATTTTGTTTTTAGCGCCTTTGAGGTGCTTTGGTACCATGAGGTGCAAGCATAGTCGTAGTACCCCTGAATGAGTGCTCCTGCCAGAGTCTTCAGGGTATTCTTGTTTACCAGAGAGGAATCGAGTTCGTTGTATGGTTTATTCTTATTTATTGTACATATATGAAACTGCTGATAAGCTATGTCTTGTTGTGTAAGCTCATCCTCGCTGTAAATGAGGGTAACCCAAAGTCCCCAAACTTCACTCACTGTTTGCAGATCTAGACAGAACCTCCCACTATTGTGTTAATATCTGTTGACTTCGACAGCCAACTAGAGCCAGGTTGGGCTGCTGGGCAGGACCGGTACCAGAAGAGGTTTATAGGTGATTCCTCTTCACTCAGAATGTACACTAGATTGTTCTGAGCCTCACACATTAAGCATCTTCTTAGAAGGCAGGCATTTCTATATTCATTTTATTTGCACAATACTACTATAACAACGTGTTTTCACTGGATTTGTGTATCAATTGCATCATCCAATTTGCTCAGGATGTTTGTTGGACTTTATACCATATAAAATGTATATGTATTTGTTGTGAAGGATCAGATTAAACCGAATATATATATTTATTTATGGATATATATTTAATAGTATTTGTATATCGTTTGATATCCCTTGTATATTCCTTGTACATATACACTGAATATCCCTTTAGTCTACTAACAGCCCATAATAGTTTCATTCTCTCATTGGACAAGAACTTGGCGCCAGCAGCCAAGCCCCTTGGTTCAAGTTCAATCGTGCCGACGAACATGTCGTTACTAGCCCGGTTCCGCGTAGGAATACGTCTGGCGAAATACGAATGGTACTATTTGTTCACAGCGCATATATATATGGCGCAAGTAAAGTAGAACTTTCTTTTTAGTCCCTTAGCCCTTAGTTCTTTACCCTCCAACCTAGTGGCAAGACGTTAAGCCTCACCCACGATACACGTGTGGTGCAGTATGGTCAACTTGGCCTCAGAATGGCATTGAGACATCGTGTGGATTAATAGTTGAATTGTCATAGTTTGGCACTATACCGTCGAGTGGGACGTATTTCTATTAAGTTAATAATAGTCTATTATGTATGGTGCATCGTTCGGTTAGAGTTATAAAGTGAGCAGTACCCCCATCGTTTCCTCGCGTTATCTAGAGTCTTAACCAGGCTGGGCAGACCACGTGTGGTGCTTTCATCCGAGGAGTTCTGGGCTAGGACGAGTGGACCTGCACATTGGATTACCTTACCCGGACGACGGCGAGCCCTACACGGCTTGGATTATCTACTTGCTTTGGGTGCTTTGATTATGCCATGGATAACAGCCAACACTGGTAAGTGTTGGAACTACCCCCGAGAGGAGTCCAGGTGAGACGGCGCTCTAACCCGAGTGAGGTCGCCTCACGTCTCTTCGTTGTGGACCGGCAGCTACCGTCTACAAGAGGGCCCAACTGTATTCATCTGTGGACCAAGGTTCTGTGGGCACCGTGTTCAGCACTCTGAATTCTCCCAAGAAATCGTTGGCCAGATGGGATATCGCCGGCGGCTCTCCTAACCCCCCCCCCTACTGACTTACAACCAGCGGGACCCCCCTTTAGTATATCCAGCTATAATCATTAAGTACCATCGCTATAGTTCCCTAAAGAACCAGGTTGTATACTTGCTTCCTGCGTAACCAGAGATTGGACATTCAATGTTGATTTGCCTACAAATACTCATTTGCCTTACAAGTGCATTCAAATCATAAATGTCATTAAGTGAACGTTGTATATACCCTTTGCTATATATTAAATATTCGACTTATACATTTGTGTGGACTTGGTTTCATGGTGGGAAAGTGTTCATCATATCTATATCATGTACTGTGTGGCCAGTAGTTAAAGTACATAAAGCGGTAGTGGTTTAATGATACCATACTTATCAATACAGTCAGGGAATTGTACCCCTCAGTTACAATTGGTCCTTCGAGCCGGAGGGTAACTAGTGTAATATTAATATAGTGTTATTAATATTGAAATGGCCTATGATGAACACTCCACGAAACGGTCCTCCTAACGTAGAACGCCCGCGGCGCAGACGACAGACACCTCAGTACTTAGAGGATTACGCTGTCATTCAACTACCTAGCCTTCTACAAACGGTAAACGCGGTAAAAGTAGAAAGTAAAATTATGTCTGACCTTAAGGACCAGGTTACCCCGACCACAGAGGCCCTAGTGGGTTCTAATGTAACTGACCAAGCTCACGGTGGGGACCAGGAGGGAGCTGACATGCCTTTACCCCCCGCCAATACCGAAGAAGTAGTCCCCGACCAGCCCCGGGAGGAAGACAACCCTACAGAGAGAGAACTCTGCACGGAAGAAGATGAGGAGAGCGCCGAGGAGATAGAGCTCCAGGACTCCCCAACGAGTACAGCCAGGAGCGGCTCACCTCTACAACCGTCTTCCCCCAGCGAAGCGGAGAGGATGCTATCACAGGCGTTCCTCGTCAGCCTGACAGCCTCTACCGAACGCGATCGACTCCAGGGTGAACGCGATCGACTTCAGGGTGAACGCGATCGACTCCAGACACAGCAACGGAGCGAAGAAGAGCGCATACGCCTGGAGATGAGACGCCTTCAGACGGAAGAGAATATGGCAAGAGACCGAGCAGACACCCAGCGTGCCGCTGCCGGTGCCCAAAGAGAAACAGAGCGCGACCTCGCTCTCATCCAGCGCGAAACCGAGCGCGACAGACTACAGGGCGAGCGCGACAGACTACAAGCCAAGCGCGACAAGTTACAAGCGCAGCTAATGGAGCAGCTGATCACCAAGGCAACACCCTCTCCCTCCGCCAGGGGTTCAAGGAACTCGTCGAGACAACAGTCAAGGGCAGCGTCTCCTAACCGAGCAAGCGACCCTGAACTTGACCAACAGACCAAGCCTATACCCCCCGCAGACCCCCTTCCCCGACCGGTCCAAGCGAGACCCAGCTACAAGGAAGGAGCAGCATACACTGCGGAGAAGCTAAATAAACGACTACAGGATCTAGAGGACCTGATAGAAAAAGAAGAGGGAGAGGAGGAGAACCAAGCCCGACGACAGCACAGTACTCCACCGGACCAGGAGGTCCAGTACAGCCCAGGCTATACCCCCGCGGCGCTGCGCTACAGACCCCCGACTCTATTCACGGGTGAGCACGACGCACGACCAGCCCCGAGGAATAGCACCTGGACCAGCGGGCCATGGTACCCTGCCGGTACCAGCCCACAGAGAGGCGCAAGAGGAGACTCGCCTAGGAGGCCTCTCCCCCAACGCTCGCCGATGTATCAGCCATCCACGGCGTCATACATTGGTACACCGACGTTTCCAGACTTCACCTATGAGAATCGAGCACAGTACACGGAGCTCCGGATGTGCTTAGAGACAATGATGGTGGATGTCGCTGATGAACGCCACAAGTATGCAATATTACTGAAGCACCTGAAAGTACCCCGAGCGCACAATATAGCGCTAGCCTATGCCACCTCTACGACCCCATACACCGCGGCTCTAGCAGCGCTGGACCAGAGATATGGACGTATATGGGATTACGTAATCCAAGAGATAAGGCATATTGATCGCCTACCCCCAGCAACAGACAATCGCTCATTAGACGACCTGTCTATAAAAGTGCAGTCCCTGGTAGGGATGCTGGGAGCGCAACGAGAAAAGGGTATGCACGAGCTATACGCCAACTCTAACGTCGAGAGGATTTTAGAGAAGCTGCCACCCGCCAGACAAGAGCGCTTTAGGCGGCAGAGAGACCACCGTGATCCTAACGGTCCCGAACCATCCCTCCTCCATCTAGCCGACTTCCTGGCGAGAGAAGTCAGCAGCTTACGACTGGATACGTTCGTGCGGAGCACACCAAGCTCCAGAGAGGGACCCAGGAGAATAAACGATGGAAGAAGATCGGTGACTGTCATGCACCAATCAGAATCAGTACCGAGCAGTAAGAACCACAGTACCCCCTCGAGAAAAGAGAAGTGGAAGATGGTGTGCCCGTACTGCGAGAAGGAACACTGGCTGTCACAATGTGACCTGTTCACAAAGATGAATGCAGAAGAAGTGAGTCAATGGATAAAGTCCAACAGGCGCTGTTACCGATGTGCGCGCAGTCACATGGCAGCCGAGTGCCGCCTAAAGAAGAGGTGCAGTCGGTGTGACGGAGCCCACCTAGATGTCCTACACGACAGTAACAGAAGAAAGCCTGCACCTGCACCATCGAGCAGCACAAAGGCAAGTGTCATGTACATTGACCCCGCCAGCAGCAGCGGCGCCCAAGTGCTCTTAAAGGTAGTCCGTGTAACATTGAGCTACCAAGATAAAGTCATGGACACTTACGCCGTCCTTGATGACGGGTCAGAGAAGACCCTTCTGCTCGCGTCCGCTGCGGCCCAGCTGGGACTGCGGGGGAGCGAGAACCAAATGACGATTCGGACAATAAGAAGAGATTTAAAGACGATAAAAGGCGAGAATGTCTCCTTCACTATCGCAGCAAGCGAGCAGCCAGAGCGACGGTATAGGATTACAAATGCTTTCACCAGCCAAGAAATAGGACTATCACAGTACACCTACCCCATCGCCAAGCTGATGGATAAATATGTGCACCTGCGTCAACTACCTATCCCGCTCATAGACGGCGCCACCCCGACCCTGCTGATAGGCTCCGACCATGCAGACCTCATAGTCCCGATAGACCGGGTCCATACAGGACCCAGAGGCTGTCCTGCAGCAGTCGAGACCCGCCTAGGATGGACACTACAAGGCCCCCTCGCTAAATCTCTCAACCGAACAGCAGCCACTAGCTGCCTCCACTCCAGAGTGACAGAAGAAGACACCACTCTCCTGCAGCATGTCGAGAGGCTATGGACACTAGAGACAATGCCCTTTAAGAACGAAAAGAAAGACATTCGTTCTAAAGAAGACATTTACGCCATAAACCTCCTCGAGCAAGGGACAAAGAGAGTCACAGTCGGCGGAGTGATGAGATACGCAACTCCACTCCTGAGGCGAGAGGGAATGCCCACCTTTCACGCAAAGAAAGACGCTACGGAGCGGTATCTATTGAACACAGAGCGGCGCCTAGCCAAAGACCCCGCTCAAGAGAGTGTGTACCGCGCTGAGATTGAGAAGCTAATCACAGCGAGACACGTAATGAAGATTGACATTAAAGAGGCCGATCAGACGACCGAATCATGGTACGTGCCGCACCACAAGGTCCACCACAACGGCAAGGATCGCATTGTGTTTAACTGCAGCTACCAGATCGGATCCCAGAATCTGAATAAAGAGCTCTTGCCCGGCCCCACACTCGGCCCCTCTCTACTAGGCGTGCTACTACGCTTCCGCCAGGACAAGGTGGCTATCAGCGGGGATATCAAAGGGATGTTCCTGCAGGTGAGACTAGTGGAGGAGGATAAGCCCCTACTGCGGTTCCTATGGAGAGAGAGGACCGGAGATGAGCACCCAGCCATCTACCAATGGGAAGTCCTCCCCTTCGGAACCACATGCAGCCCGTGCTGTGCTACATTTGCACTACAGAAACACGTCGCAGAGGACCCAGCAGCAGATGAAGAGGTCCGACACAGTGTGAAGAACAGTTTCTACGTGGACAACTGTTTACAAAGCGTTTCGACTCAAGAAGAAGCCGAGGTTCTCCTACTCAAGCTACGCGCCTCCCTGATCAAAGGCGGCTTTGATCTCAGGCAGTGGGCCAGCAGCGACCCGCACGTATTGCGCAGCCTCTCCCCCGCGGACAAGGCTGCCAGCAGCGAGACCTGGATGGCGACCATCCCAGGAGAAGCCCAAGAAATGACACTAGGACTAGTCTGGCGCTTCAAAACAGACTCGCTCCACTATAGACACAAACCCCTGACCACGGAGCAGGGAAGGTCGACGGCGATACCGACCACCAGACGGAGTGTGTACAGAACACTCGCCAGACAATATGACCCGTTGGGATGTATTCTACCTTACACCACCAGGGCAAAGATGATTGTACGAGCACTATGGGACAAGGACCAGGGCTGGGACGACCCAATACCCGCACCCCTTGCCTCCACATGGAGAGTGTGGGAGACGGAACTCCGCTCACTCCCAGGCGTCAATATACGCCGCAGCTACTTCCCACCCACAGTGAGGCCAGAGACATGCAAGATGGATCTACACGTCTTCAGCGACGCCTCCGAAGTAGCCTATGGATCAGTGGCCTACTTGCGTGCCCAAGAGAAGGGAGGAGAGATACACACCGCTTTCATCCTGGCTCGCTCAAGAATAGCCCCACGAAAGCAACAATCTATCCCGCGTCTAGAGCTCTGCGCAGCCCTAGCAGGAGCGCATCTAGCCACGTTAATCCAACGTGAACTCACCATTCCGGTGCACAGAACAATCTTGTGGTCAGATTCCACGACAGTACTCACATGGATCAAGTCTGATTCATGCAGATACAAAGTCTTCGTGGGAGTCAGAGTCACCGAGATTCAAGAGTTAACAGAAACAGCGAGCTGGCGGTATGTGGACACCAAACACAACCCAGCTGACGTCATCACCCGGGGAATGTCCCTAGATGACCTCACCCGTCGCAACATCTACAGTGACGGACCAGAGTTCCTCAAGCTCCCGGAAGAAGAGTGGCCTACGCCCACCCCACGGGAAGCGAGTAAAGAGGAGGCTGAGAACAAGAAACCTATGTTCTGTGGACTGAGCACAGTCGCCTCCACAGACCCCAACATAGATGATTGCATTACCCTACAGAGTGCGCAGCTAAAGACATTCCTGTGGCACCACCCAGAGATTCAGCCCACTGCCGACATTTCAGCAGCTGACTACGAAGAAGCAGAACTTCTTCTACTACAACGAGCCCAGAGAGACTCGTTCCCCGACGAGCTAGACTGTCTACAGGGAGGAAAGCCCGTCCCATCAGACAGCAGATTGCTCCACCTGGCACCCGAGAGCGACGCCCATAATCTCATCAGAGTGGGTGGTCGTCTGCGGAGAGCCCCCGATCTACCGGATGACGTTAAGTACCCGATAGTCTTGAACAGCCGACACAAGGTCACAGAGCTGATCATAAAGAAATACGACGAGGATGTACACCACGCAGGAGCAGAGAGAGTCTTCGCGGAGATCAGACGTCGCTATTGGATACTTCAAGGAAGAGAAGCAGTGCGACGCTTCCAGCGAACCTGTCTAGACTGCCGAAAGTGGCGCGCGCAGCCCAGCATACCCCGGATGGCTGACCTACCTCCCTGTCGCCTCCGACTCGGCGACAAGCCATTCTACTCCACAGGCATGGACTGTTTTGGCCCGTTGTATATAAAGAAAGGAAGAGGAACCGAGAAGCGGTGGGGTATTGTATTCAAATGCATGACCACCAGAGCGATACATATCGAACTCCTTCCAACCATGAGCACAGACTCATTCCTTATGGCCTTCCGAAGATTCACATCACGGAAAGGAAAACCGTCTACATTGTTGTCTGATCACGGGACAAACTTCAAAGGCGGAGAAAGAGAGCTGAGAGAGAGCTTCCAAGCTATGGGCCCAGAACTTAAGACCCACCTCGCTCCATCCCAGATTGACTTCCAGTTTAATCCCCCGAACGCACCCCACTTCGGTGGAACCTGGGAACGAGAAGTACGTTCTATAAAGACAGCCCTGTACGCCGTGCTTGGGGCCCAGACTGTGGCGGAAGAAGTCCTAATGACAGTCCTCACGGAGATCGAGGGAGTATTGAACTCCAAGCCCCTCGGCTACGTCTCCAGTGATATAGCAGATGTCGACCCAGTCACCCCCAACACACTCTTGATGGGGCGGCTGGACCCCGCGCTACCCCAGACAATGTACAGGCCTGAAGAAGCGAACGGCCGAAGAATGTGGAGGTACAGTCAAGTACTAGCTGACAAGTTTTGGAACAGCTTTCTACTCCACTACCTACCGTCTCTACAGACCCGCCAGAAGTGGGTAAAAGAGAGAGACAATTTGACAGAAGGAACAGTAGTCATGATTATCGACCAGTCACTACCCAGAGCTATGTGGCCGGCTGGCCGTGTAAGCAAAGTGATCACCGGTGCCGATGGCAAGGTCCGAGCAGCTGAGGTGCTCGTCCAAGGGCGAACTTACACACGACCCGTGGCGAGGCTAATAGAACTGCCCAGACTCCCAGACACTATCGATGACGACCATGACCCCATGACTTTGTGAGTTGACTGACCCTTACAGCGGACCTTGAGTGGTAGACAGTGCGGTTAATCTGTCTCTGCTTAGCTAATTAGGTGGGACTAATTAGGGGCTGTTGTGAAGGATCAGATTAAACCGAATATATATATTTATTTATGGATATATATTTAATAGTATTTGTATATCGTTTGATATCCCTTGTATATTCCTTGTACATATACACTGAATATCCCTTTAGTCTACTAACAGCCCATAATAGTTTCATTCTCTCATTGGACAAGAACTTGGCGCCAGCAGCCAAGCCCCTTGGTTCAAGTTCAATCGTGCCGACGAACATGTCGTTACTAGCCCGGTTCCGCGTAGGAATACGTCTGGCGAAATACGAATGGTACTATTTGTTCACAGCACATATATATATGGCGCAAGTAAAGTAGAACTTTCTTTTTAGTCCCTTAGCCCTTAGTTCTTTACCCTCCAACCTAGTGGCAAGACGTTAAGCCTCACCCACGATACACGTGTGGTGCAGTATGGTCAACTTGGCCTCAGAATGGCATTGAGACATCGTGTGGATTAATAGTTGAATTGTCATAGTTTGGCACTATACCGTCGAGTGGGACGTATTTCTATTAAGTTAATAATAGTCTATTATGTATGGTGCATCGTTCGGTTAGAGTTATAAAGTGAGCAGTACCCCCATCGTTTCCTCGCGTTATCTAGAGTCTTAACCAGGCTGGGCAGACCACGTGTGGTGCTTTCATCCGAGGAGTTCTGGGCTAGGACGAGTGGACCTGCACATTGGATTACCTTACCCGGACGACGGCGAGCCCTACACGGCTTGGATTATCTACTTGCTTTGGGTGCTTTGATTATGCCATGGATAACAGCCAACACTGGTAAGTGTTGGAACTACCCCCGAGAGGAGTCCAGGTGAGACGGTGCTCTAACCCGAGTGAGGTCGCCTCACGTCTCTTCGTTGTGGACCGGCAGCTACCTACAAGAGGGCCCAACTGTATTCATCTGTGGACCAAGGTTCTGTGGGCACCGTGTTCAGCACTCTGAATTCTCCCAAGAAATCGTTGGCCAGATGGGATATCGCCGGCGGCTCTCCTAACCCCCCCCCCTACTGACTTACAACCAGCGGGACCCCCCTTTAGTATATCCAGCTATAATCATTAAGTACCATCGCTATAGTTCCCTAAAGAACCAGGTTGTATACTTGCTTCCTGCGTAACCAGAGATTGGACATTCAATGTTGATTTGCCTACGAATACTCATTTGCCTTACAAGTGCATTCAAATCATAAATGTCATTAAGTGAACGTTGTATATACCCTTTGCTATATATTAAATATTCGACTTATACATTTGTGTGGACTTGGTTTCATGGTGGGAAAGTGTTCATCATATCTATATCATGTACTGTGTGGCCAGTAGTTAAAGTACATAAAGTGGTAGTGGTTTAATGATACCATACTTATCAATACAGTCAGGGAATTGTACCCCTCAGTTACAGTATTATTGTTTGTTGTTTTTCCAGTCATCAACTTCAAATCTTTGCTACTGTATATGGGCAGCAAACTATTTCTTGATTGTTTCCTTATATTATTTTTCCTCTCCATTCATTTGGTATTGTTGCTTTGATTTGATTACATGTCTGATGGGGCGTACATTACTGCATATCCTCACATATATCATCATATTTCCCTTTTCAAGGGATCGCCCATCCATCATTAATTACAGGTACAATTTAACCATAATATTTATTGTTAAAATGAATACTCGTGAGGGCATTTATGTTATCTGGAGTGAATATCTGTGTATTCCTAGTATAGGTGCCGGTCCCTCATTCAAGTAAAGCAATATTGACTTTATGGAGCATGAATAATGATAAAATACAGAGAAACTATTATATGATAACAAAGCGTGGAAATAATTAGGTGTAATTATAATACATATTTAGAAAGAGAGGTAAGCAGGTAGAAGATGGAGAGTTGAGAGTAATTTTTTGGGAACTGAATGAATGAATAAATTAAATGAATGAATGAAAACTTTATTTAACAGATTGCAGAATGGGTACAATACAGTACGGCTCAATACACACAATTGTTAAGGGGATGCAGACCAGAGAAAGACGTTTGTCTTGTTTACATCAGCGTCCCCCATTTTCAATTCATAGTGACATTTATGACATACTCAACATACATGACATTTATGGCATAGGGACATACATGACATACAGGTATATAGTACTGTTTCATTTGTGACATACGATATGCAAATATACAGTACTGTTACCCATAGATCCTGACAGAGACATATGACATATGATGGGGAGGAGACTGTACATTAGGAGGGGGTGGGTGGGTGGGAGAGAAATATACATACGGTGGGGAGAGAATACAGTATATGGTGGGGAGGAGACTGTACATTAGGAGGGGGTGGGTGGGTGGGAGAGAAATATACATACGGTGGGGAGGAGACTGTCTATTAGGAGGGAGTGGGGGGGTTTGGACATTTACGGTGGCCAGTTTAGAATTGCAGCCTCCCGTAGGGGCTCTTTAAGAGCGGTTTTGAATGTGGGTAGGGATTCACATTCCTTTACAGCTTTGGGTAGGGCGTTTCACATTGATGTGGCATAATTGCGAAACGTGTTTAGTCCCTTGTTTGAGCCGAATCTGGGTTTAACATGATTTGTTGAGCTTCCTCTGGTGTTGTGGTCGTGGTATTCACTGACCTTTGGGAAGTATTTTGACATGTGCATGGGTTCTGAAGGAGAAGTCTTTCTGGAAGGATTTCCCTGCACTGACACATCATGTCTGAGACCTGAGCAACTGACGGCGTCAATCAATCGAGATCCCCATACTACCATAGAAGGGTCAACTGGACCAGCAAAAAGATCCTACAAGTATGTAATAAGGTAAGATGAAAAGGCCAGCAGAGCACTGGAGGAGGAAGATTAGACTAGGTTAGGTTAGGTTAGGTTAGGTTAGGTTAGATTCGATTCGATTAAAATGTATTGTCATTATACAGCACAAGTACAGTACAATGAAAAGAAGTTTGACTTCCAACCAGAGTGCAAATGTAAAGGTAAAGTACAATAGTAATATACAATGTACTGGTCAGTGGTGACTAAACTGGGTATAAAATATAAATTAGTACTACTGAGTGTAGTGCTAATCAGATGTACAGAGTTGAAGTATTAATATAGTGATACAGGTATAAAGACACTATGGTAGTAAGTCATACTGGCCAGCAGTGTAACTAGTAAGAGTAGGTAAGGGATATGTACATATATAGATATAGAGAACCTCACTGAAAGAGACACTAGATAGAGGGGATGACTGAGAAGATGTGTTGATCAGATGAATTACGGGACTATGATGAATAGCGCTAAACCACCAGATGAATACTGTAATGGGTGAAACGTACAATGATTTAATAGAAGCTGTAAGTCATCTATCCTTTCTATATTTTGTATTTAGTAACACGTAACACAAAATAAAGAATGGGGCCTTGACTGTGCTGTGTATGAGATTCAAGGTCAGTTCACACAGAGGCAAGCAGACAAAACAAAGGAGTGAGTAGGCCAAGGCCTCCCTGAGCTCCTGTAAAGAACGACGAGGGATGAAAAAGAATAGAGCGTGTGTGACTGTGACTGGAAGAAAACTGCGGCAAACACTTTTATGAAAAGGAAAAGAAAAAAAGAAATAATAACGAAACAGTGGGTCCTTGAGCAAGAGACTTAACACCTAACTGCTGAGCAGGTTGGCACCTTGCACCGTTGCCTCCTGGCCTGGATGTGAGGCAAAAGTTGTGAAGTGCTTTGGAAAAAAGCTATATATGCAGTCCATTTATCATTTAATAATCAAAAATACATAATAAAGACTTACATGAATAGAAAAAAGAGAGAAATCCACCTGAGGTCCACCACTATTTACCGCAATGTACAGTGGATTTCAACTGTACCGCCAGATTATTCCATATTGTAATTGTTGCCTCCTTTGCTCCATGTACGCAAGCTGTCAAAAGCTCTAAATACACAATGTCCAAGTAGATCAAAGTCCACGCTCTGAGAACAAGCGAATGAGGAGGTTTCCAGCAGCACAGCTACCAAGTCAGTCCAGCAAGAAGAGTTCGTGTTTTCACAAGTGACAACATCAAATTAAGTCGTTTTACATTGGGGCAATCTGAAACAATTCTGAAAGTTTTGCAGCAACGAACACCCAGAAACTACCCACTGGGGGACACTCCCAGAACATGTAAGTAAGGACCAATTGCATTATTGTTACATAAAGTACAATTTGGGCTCAAATTATTTCATGGAACAAAGCTTCCTTGGTGTCAAGAAATATGTTGATGGTCCGGATTTTTAGATACCAGTAATGTTCGACCAAACATCTGCCCATTCAAAGCCTGGACCTGGTTCCAGAATGTCAAATACAGTAAGTACTGAAGTTCAAATGAATTAAGTTTTAGTGTGGAAATGGACCAATTAACTTTTTTAGTCGGGTAGTACCTAACTGTTAAGTAGCTAGTAAATACCCAACTAGTGCTGGAGAGATGAGCTCATGAGAAAGGGTTACAAATGGAACATGAACAATAGTAGCAGTGGCGGCTCTGCCACTAGGGGCGCAAGGGCGCCGACCCACCTGCTGTTTAATCAGAGAAGAAGAAAATAAAACTTTTTAGTTTTTTGTTTTATAGCCCTATAAATAATATAAACATGTTTAAAATGAATAATATTTACTCATTTTAAGTATGTTTGTATTTCCAATGCACAATATAACGTTATTATCTAAAATAAAAAAAACACTCGTTTTCCTGAGCAGGAAGTGACGTTTTTTTTAATTTTTTTTAATTTTTTCGTATTTCTCGGCCCGGGCTAGACGCGATAGCGCTCTGAGTGCGCGTCACAGTTTGATCGCTGTATCCGTCACAGCCAATCAGTGCATAACGCGTTGTGCGTTGAAATATGACTATTATGTTGGAATCCGGGCGCGATTTGAAGCGGTCTAGCCAGTAGCGTCAAGAATTTCTGTAGCCGCATTTCGCGGAGACGCTCTCTGATTGGCCGACGCCAGTATTTTTTTCCGTAGCAGAATTTCACAGAGACAATCTCTGATTGGCCGAATCCAATTTCTAATGTTCCAATTCTAGCTTCCTAGGTTGGTCCGTTGGTGAGAGATAGTTGTGTTGTTGTGTTGTTGTGAGATGCAGGCAGCAGAGCGTGCCGTGACTGCAAGTTCTTTAGACGGTTAAGCTTAGGCACTCTTTCAAAGTTGGTTAAGGTTAGAGTTTGTCTTAGAGCATGGCGATAGAACGCCAGGTAGTTTGCAGTCTGTTCGACGCGGAAAAATGGACAAAGAAATGTACTTGTGTTGTGCTAACAAGCTAACACTTGGCTAACAAGCTATATGGCGGATGCAGTCTGGAGACAGTGGACAGTGGTCTGGAATACATCAACAGTGGATTATACACGTTTATCAAGCTCTCCTGCCCTGGATGTTTCAACTAAACAGTGAGTCTCTCTCTCTCTCTCTCTCTCTCTCTCTCTCTCTCTCTCTCTCTCGCTCTCTCTCTCTCGCTATACACAGCTGTCTCCGCGAAATGCGTCTACGGAAAAAAGTATTGACTGTGCTTGCTGAGACGATAATTAATAGGCTAGTGATTCAAAACGCGCTGCTGTGTTGTGAACTATAACATTAATTTAGCTGCTGCTGATGCATAATGAATGAATGGTGAGTTGTTTAAAATGACAACATACATGTGTTAATTATTTGATTTGATTGATCCGAGAGACAGAGAGAGATTGCTCCAGAGCATCTCAGAGCATTACATTTTCAACTCGACCTATTAACGTGAACTGCGACCCACAAGGCACCAGCGCCAGCGGCCGCCACTGAATAGTAGTGATTGGTTGTGAGAGAGAGAGAGAGAGAGAGAGAGAGAGAGAGAGAGAGAGAGAGAGAGAGAGAGAGAGAGAGAGAGAGAGAGAGAGAGATGACACAAACGCTATGCCCTGCAGGCAAAAGTGGCCCAAAGCTGCTAATAATAATAATGATCATTTTATAATGTGACTCAGATTTGAGGGAATCTGACTTTTCTATTCTGATTCGGGCCACTTTCTACATGGTATTTTGCAATGCGACCTCAGTCTGAACAGTCTTGCGACTTTCATGCAACTTTTACGTCACTCTAGATTGACATTTGTCACAATTTTTTTTACGCCCATCTTTTTTATGGTTCATTAAGCGCATGCGGGTCAGTTCAGGAGCGTGACCGGTTCACACTGGAATGAAGAAATCTGGACTGAGAAATAATTCAGAATTGAGCACTAAGGCTTGCAAGGTGAACGTACTGTAGCCAAAAAAGAAAAAGAAAAAAGAGAGTGCGAAGCAGAGTTTAACAGAGTGTTTTGGGACCAGATCACCGATGGATACCCTGAAAAGATTCCTCAAGCTTTGAATTACTTCACCACTCTTGGATTATATTTGGAATGAACCCCCCGACTTCCTCTGCCTTGGACTTAATATGGCTGTGGATTTTACTGGGAGCCTTGAGCGGGGCTACGGAATCTCTGCCTTGGACTTAATATGGCTGTGGATTTTACTGGGAGCCTTGGACGGGGCTATGGAATCTCTGAGAGTTAAGTAGCTGGGCAGGACAAGATTGGCTGGACTGGCTTGGCCATTCGGTTCATCCTCTCTCTAAAACCAATTCATTCGTTTCAGTTACAGTCTAGTTTATGTTTTCCTTCAGCGGGCACGTTACGTGTTGCATTTGTGATTTGTTACCCAATTTCAGTGGAATACGTTGCTCGGGTGAAATGTGTGTCAGATACAGGTATCATTACTGTTATTACACTATTATAATCAAGTTTTAACTGTAATGCTTTGCCCTGCTACATTCCTGCAATAAAAGAAAACCTATAATTAACACTTGTGTGGTGTTCAGGTCTGTGGGACCCATTTTCAAAATAATAATTATACAATTAATTTTCTTTTCAACCTGAGACTCATTGGCCTTGCTTAATTGTATGTGAAGAACATAATAAGAACACATTTTCATTGAGCGCACACTGCGCACCCCCCCTATTAGTCCATTATTATTCTCACTATACATGCTGCCACTCGGAGACATCATTAGAAAACACAATGTAGCCTATGTTTCCATAGTTACGCAGATGACACACAATTGTACACTATTAACTCCATTTCCGCCTGTCTCTTAGCAATAAACAAATGGTTGACGAACAACTTCCTAAAATTAAATGAGGACAAAACTGAAATCCTACTAGTAGGTCCTATAACAAAAAGATAAATATTACAGAGCAATACATTTACATTTACATTTAGTCATTTAGCTGACGCTTTTATCCAAAGCGACTTACAAGTTCTGTACGACAAGCCATCAGGAAGGGCACAACTCTATCAGCTGAGCAACAATGTTCATCAAAGTGTTGAGTGCTACAGTGTAGGTTAGTTTATTAGGACAAGTGCATGACAGTACGGTTAGTTAGGGTTAGATTTTTTTTTTTTTTTTTTTTTTTTTTTTTTTAATTCAGATAATGGTTGAAGAAGTGCGTCTTTAGTCGACGGCGAAAACTTACTCCTTGGATCAAACCCGAAGTTACAAGTCTTGGTGTTATAATAGACTCAGACCTAAGCTTTAAATCACACATCAACAAGGTGACAAAAACATAATTTTCCCACCTTAGAAACATAGCTAAGGTACGGCCGTTTATAAATAAAAAATATGCTGAAAAACAGATCCATGCCTTTATCGCAAGCCGGCTTGACTACTGTAATGCACTCACCGGCCTCCCCAAAAAAAACACAGAGCGACTCCAACTCATAAAAAACTCTGCAGCTAGGCTACTAACTAGAACCAAGAGGAGAGACCACATCAGTCCAGTATTAGCTAATATATAATTGAAATAGGGTTAACATCTGTTAAATACACATACATAAATTGTTATGGCTTTATTGTTTTAAAATCCCAATAATGTTGTGGGTCCACCAGACATCAGGTGGGTAACAACAACATGAACACCACACAAGGGTTGAAGTATAATTTTGGACATGCCATCATTTACCCCAAGAAGAGGGTGAAATCGTCCATGGAGATTGTAAAGATTCAGGCATCAAGTGTTCACTGAAATTCAAAAGGTTCTTAAAGTTTTTTCTGCCCAAGTAAAATTAACAGACCCCTGGAGCAAAGGTATACTTACTTCTAAAACTCGTATCCAGCAAACCCACACCGTCAGACCATCACGAGAGAAGAGTGGCTCTTTTTCTCTTTTTGGGCTACTGGCTTTCAGTCAGAGCCGAAATGGGGGAAGAGAGCTGATCAGTAGTCCTGTACAGGACTCACCAGGATCTAACAGTTAATCAACGGTTTGTTAACATACAATTCCTCATCAGTTCCTAAGTACTTCACTTAAATGAATAGTTTGAAGTGGTATTCACCTAAACAAGTCTCTCCCAAAGCTCTAGATTCCAGAGAGAGCCAAGCCTGAGAAGCCTCCGACGCCATCACGCAACACAGACATTATATGGAAGGATAACTCTGTGGATTTATGGAACGTCAGTCTGAGCTTTTTAAACAGAAATGAACCCCCAGGTTACAGCGGCGTGAACTGTTCTGGACCAGAAAACATACAGCCACGATTCCCCGAGAAACATCCCCAGCTACAGTATTTCCATCTCCCCACAAAGCTGTGGCACTGGGGCCGACGGAGCCGCTTGATGACTTCATCGACTACTGCCTCGCTCTCTCGTTCACGGCTTAGGGAGAATAGTTTACTCAAGTAGGACTTGTTTCTCTGTGAATAAATGCGTGAATTCCGGTTTACGCCGGATTTAAGGATTAGAGGAGGAGGTGGATGGTGGGCCTGGTGATACTCTTAAACTTGGCACAGTCGCTCAAGGACATGGCGCCATCAACACACTGCTTACACTTGCAACACCAACACACACACACACATTGAGCTGTAATTAAGTATAATCGAGGGGGGTGTAATAGAGATACAGTATGTGATGCGCGGTTGTACTGTAAGACAGCGTGGCTAATTCCCTGGTTATGTTATCTCTGTGAGACAGATGTTTCTAGCAAAGATTACTATGTACATAGACACACACACACTCACAGATACACATCCACGTGCTGCAGGCGCACACACACACATACGCAAACAAGCACGCCCGCACACACACATACAAAAGCACACGCATTCCTCTGACAATGAGAGCCAAGACAGCGTTATTGATGGAAAAAGCGCAATCAATAATGAATGACATTCTGTCCGAGTTAATTATGAGGTGTAATGAGTTTCTGCCAACAGTGGAGAGGGAAAAACAGACCACTTCTCACAAACTTTTCCTAAACAAACCGTTCATTAAAAGAAAAGACAAGCCTCACTTCTTCACGGTGACTCAACCGATGGAGGCTGTTAGCCTCTTGACCTATTGACCTATTGACAAGAGGGAAATGCTATTTCTCTCTCTATTGATCTCAATACCCCTCTAAAAGGCTATCCCTCCACCAACTGTACGGCGGTACAGGTATAGTATAGCGTGGTCTATACATCATCCATTAATGATCCTATTAAGCTTCATAAAGTCGCCGTCGTTAACTCTCCCCCTCTCTAACAACCTGCGTGGGAGTGTGTGTCTATCAATCAGTCCCCGAGGGCTCTTCTCAGATACGCTGCGTCTGTTGGCTAGAGAACCAGGCGGTTCGTCTTGTGAAAGGAAGTTACTTCACAGCGGGGGTGGCGTCATAGGTCACGTGATTCATGTCTCTGCTCATAGAGGCTGTTAGTGAAGAAAACGCTTCGCGAACATGGTTCAGACGAGGTGTGTGTTTATACCCTCACCTCTTGTTTGAGTATGTGAGGAACAGAATAAAGCACACGCACACAAGCATGAGGTTTAAATGAGAGCCAGTGTGGACTACAGGAGAGGGGGAGACCATTAAAGGAACACGCCAACGTTTTGGGAAATTAGCTTACCGTCTTCTCCAGAGAGAGACAAGAAGATAGATACCAGTTTCCTCTCGGTGTGTTCAGTAGAAAGCTGTCCAACTAACACCTCTCCGAAGGCTAACCGGCACTGTCCGCTTCCATTCATTGTGCTAAGCTAGGCTAACGTGCAGCCAGATAGCTTTCCACTGAACGCACAGAGAGGAAACTGGTATCTATCTTCTTGTCTCTCTCTGGAGAAGACGATAAGATAATTTCTTCACCGTCTACTACACCAATGACTTCCACTATCGGTCAGAGTCCTGCCACCTTCAGAAGTTTTCTGATGACTCTGCGATAGTGGGATGTATAAAGGACGGTGATGAGGAGGAATACCGGGCACTGGTAGCGGACTTCGTCACATGGTGTGAAAAGAACCACCTCCAGCTAAATGTGACAAAGACCAGGGAACTGGCTGTGGATCTGGGGAGGAGGAGGAGTGCACCTGTGACCCCTGTTTCCATCAGGGGGGGGTCGATGTGCACATGGTTGAGGACTACAAATACCTCGGAGTCAACATCGACAACAAACTGAACGGGTCAAAACATGCAGAGGCACTCTATAAGAAGGGCCAGAGCTGACTCTACTTCCTCAGAAGGCTGAGATCCTTCAACGTCTGTACAAGGATGTTGAGGATGTTCTACGAGACGGTGGTGGCGGGCGCCTTCTTGTACGCTGTGACCTGCTGGGGCAGCGGACTGAGAGCGGGAGACACAAACAGGCTGGAGGAGGAGGCTTGCTAAGCTCCACGCCATCATGGACAACCCCTCCCACCCACTACACAAAGGCCGATAGAAGGAGCACGTTCAGTGTTAGACTAAGGCTCCCTAGGTGTAACACTGAACGGAACCGGAAGTCCTTCATTCCGACAGCCATTAGACTCTACAACGCATCACTGTGCCTCACTGCGCCTCACTGAGCACAGGGTGACAGTACTTTACATTTTTACACTTATTACTGTACATTTTACTGTATATCTTTGGTTGTATAGTTTATATTTAAGATTTTAGAATGTACATACATACCAGAATCCCGGACCGTATTTTATTCTTATTCTATTTTATTCTTATTTTTTTATATTATTATATTCTTATTCTTATTTTAGTCCTATTGACTACCTAAATGTTTATTGTTCAATGTGAGCGATCTGTAGTGCCGAATTTCCCTCGGGATTAATAAAGGATTTCTATTATAATTTCCCAAAATGTTGGCGTGTTCCTTTAACATCAACAGGTCTCTCTCACCTCAGGAGGCTGAAGACATTCAACGCAGGGGGCCCCGGGTGCTACCGATCCGACCGAGAGCATACCGACTGGCCGCGTCGCCGCCGCCTGGTATGGAAAAACTGCTCCATGCCCTCAACCCAGAAGCGCTACAGAGGACAGCCCGGAACATCAGTGGATGTGAGCTGCCCTCAATCCAGGATATATATACGGTGTGTCAGTAAAGCCTGCAGGATTATCAAGGAACCCAAGCCAACTGTTTCAGCTGATGCCGTCCGACAAACACTATACCGCAGCCACAAGGCCCAGACTGGCACCGCAGCCACAAGGCCCAGACTGGCAGACGCTGTCCCCCAGGCAATAACACCATGACCTGCTAATGCCCACTACTCTCACACACACACACACACACAGACGGATGGACACTTTACACACACTGCATCCACACCATATAAATGCAGTATCGTGTTTATACAGTATAACATACTGTATTATATTTATTATGCTATTTATTGTTGTTCTTAGGCTATTAGTGCTGTTTTTATAGTTTGTTTTGTTCAATTCTTGTTCCATCACCGCTGCTGAGGTTGAGGAACCAAATGCAAAGATGTTCACCCACCTGTACTGTGCTCAGAGGATGTGACAATAAAGTTATATTCTACTCTATTCTATTTGAGTGGTAAACTCAAAGAGTTCCACACACAGAATGACAGAGATGTGTGTGTATTGTTACCTGGCTATTACCTGGTATTGTTACCGTCATGTTGAAAAACCTGTGAATCCACTTTTGCCAATTGTCCCGTTTTCGCTTGAATTGGTTTAAAGGCCCAATCTGTGATTCAAATGGAAAACTAATGGGTGGTCCCACCACCAAAAAAGATGACAGAAATCTGCAGTGAAGATCTTCTTTTTATTTCACTAAACTATGAATGTATTTGGCAATCATTATGTTAAACCTTTTTCATGAAAGAATATTGCTTCTGTAGCTAAAGTAGCAAGGTCAAATCACAGATTTGAGAAAACCCTCCTAACAGCGATATGACACCCATACAAGCTCTTCTGATCGGTGCAATTTAATCAAAATACCCTTTTTGACCCCAACCGCCTCCCATAACTTAAACAGCAAGGTGCCGGAGGACCGTGCGCTTACCTTCGCAATTCCTCGGATATGCAGACTGGGAGGATGAGGACTTGTGACCTGATGTCCCCCGAATGGCCGATTTCATGATACAAAGTTTCCAAACTCCACATTTACAAAGTTGTAAACACATTCCACATTACAAACTGTGGTCTGATGGCTTTCTTTTCATAGAGCTTGTATTTTTGCCGTATTTTGTTCATTTCTTCCAGTCATTATTTGTAGTTTCTTTACTTTATTTTCTCTAAACTTGAAGCCGTATGGCATAAGAGCCTACTTCAGTGTCTATCTGTAGACCTGCTTGTATGTATTATCAATGAATGTTCCTTGTGTGTGTTTGGGGGGGATTTCTATTTTATATTGATGTAGAATGCCATACAAGCCCCTAGAGGGTTTTTAGCCAATTCTCCTTCACATCTCTTTGTGGATTATATTCAGGGCTTGACATAAACTTGTTGGCTCACCAGCCACTGTGGCTAGTGGTTTTCCAAAGTCACTAGCCACTCAGCATTTTCACCAGCCAAAAATCACACACACACATATATCCAAATATCCAGTTAGTTTTTATAGTGTAAAGTTTGGCTACTTGAGACAGAGAGAAAGATACTCTCATTACACACGACGCAAGTAAGCGCGCACTGCGTTCCGAGAGAGAGACTCTCATTACGCGCTACGCGAGTGTAACGGAGGTACCGCGTGTCTATCCACAGTCACGATGGACAGTGTAGTGAAGTGGCTGTGGACGTTAAGCGGTACTGCAAGTAAACTCACTCCCCAGAGGCGTCCAGACACATTACCAAGAAGTGAATTCACCTCTTGGTCTAGTGGTCTGTGATGCCGCCCGCGGCGTGGGAGACCAGGGTTCAACTCCCACTCAGGGCGATCCCTTAACAGGGGTCGAATCGAAACACAACGCAGAGCAATACGACACCGGTTACACAAGTAAGTGCGCACTGCGTTCGGAGAGAGAGAAAGAGACTCTTCACTACGACTCTAAAACGGTGACGCTGCACGGTCTACCCGCCAAAGTGGCTGGTAAGAGTGACAGTTACACGCCACTGCCAAATTCTACCCGCATTTGGTGGGTGTTAATGTCAAGCCCTGCTTATATTGTATTATATGTAATTGTTTTTATGTGTAAATAAACAAACAAAAGTTGTAAGTACTGTCCAAAGCTGTGGATTATTTTTGCTAATGTTATCTATTGAGTTTACACATACACTCTTTTTACGTTCTGGCAACATATTTTGGCTAAATGTGCCTCGTTTTATAAATGTTTATTGAAAAGAAATAGAAAAAGAAAGCAATACGCTTGGACCAGCACTCACAGATTTTGGTATATTTAATGGCAGCCTGAAACAAACATGTTTCGGAACGATTATGTTCCTTCCTCAGTGTTGATGGCTAGCTATTGAAAAGAAATAACATTTTCTAATGAATATGCAAGTTCAACAACGTGTGCTTTTATTTTGATATTCCTTAATTCCAGGTTGAAATTACGCGATACATTAACTCACTGGAGGCCAAACCCGAGATAGTCTGGGTTAACTCGCCATGCTCTGGGCGCCAAACTCGAGAAATCTCGGGTTTTAATCCATATTTCTTTTATTAGTGATATCCATTCATTTTTCATCCATCCAGCCTGACGTTATCATTGGGAATGGGTCTGAGCTCGCAAAGGGCAAATACCGCCGCCTATCATCTCCCGGATGGTATCATTGGATTGGATTGGCTGGGACTGTGCATCAAAAAAATAAGTCCGGTCCAGGGCCCTCATTTATCAATAATGCATAGAAAGGGTTCTATTTTCGGTCCTACGCACGGAATTTAGAATGTCTCTACGCACAGAAAAATCGGGATTTATCAACCGTGCGTACACAGGTCGTACGCACACTCTGTGTTGATAAATACCATTTGTTCTTACCGTCTATGCTCGTGCATGATTATCCATATATGGTAATGAAACACCCCCATGGGATGTGGAAAAATGGACTAAGCCGAGCGAACTCTGAGAAACTTCACAGAGCGAGATTGATCACGGAGGTCTAACCAACTAATTTAACGCACTGTCGAACCAAGAAGACACAATGCGTGTTACGGGAGAAATACGCGACAGGCTGACGGACTTGTACACGGTGATGTTGGATATCAACGACTCCCTAAAGACCATTGTTGCCTGGGCAGCGCAAAATACTAATAAAGACCGTTAACCTGTTTGGCGTTGGTGTCTTAATAACAATGCTGGAATATGAATGCCTTTTTTCGTTTTGTTCTTTTAAAGTTCGATTGGCTACCTGGTATAATATGATTTGTAGAGGCATACAATCTATTTTGATGTCGGTATTAGGTAGCCTATATAAATGATATATAATAGCATAGCCTACATCAATTATATATATATAATTTCTTTTGCAGTCAGGTCACTGAACTTAGAAGCAGGCCAGGACAGTGTTTCTAGTTACAGCAGCGCAATAGTTATATAACCTAGGTGGGGAACAACCAGGAGATCACTGCAACTCACACAAGTTGGAGAACTATCTCTCTCTCTCTTGCTCTCTCACACACACACACAAAAGGAGCCGCATGTGATTGGTGGAGGCGGGACCCTTACAAAAAACTGTTGTTGCTAATCATTGACACATGCTAGCCTGTAATAATCCCCCCCAGAAAAATCTACTTTGCATTTGATATATTGCAAATATATGCCATCACACACACTGGCATTTAAAGGGTTATAATTATCAAATTAATATGTGGTGTTATGATCAGGGCTGAAGTTGAATAAAAGAAAAAACTGAAAATCCATCAAAATCAGTGTTGTTGCTAATCATACATATGCTAGCCTGTTTTTTAACAATAATTTGTGATGCCATCACAAACACTGGCATTTAAAGGGTACAAATAAAAAAAATCCTGCACCAGAATGCAGGAAATGAAGTCTTTGTAACAAGAAATGTCCTGGTGGGGGACCCCCAGACCCCCTGCTTAAAAAGTGGCCTGACTGGGGCTATATTTTGCACTATATTTCCTGGCCTGAATGATTTCCCCAGTCCGGCCCTGGTTAAAAGCCTCCAATGCTTATTAGTGTGTGTGCGTTTGAACGTGTGCATGTTTCAACCATACATTTCCATTTATATAAAAAATAATAATAATAATATTTATTTTTTTATCTCCTATAATAGTGGGGGTCGCGGCTCTCTGACCCCGTTATTTTTGGGTCACGGCCTGAAAAGTTTGGGAACCCCTGGCCTACATTATGGAACAGTAACTTGCGCATATCGCATGGCACAGACACAGAGCCCTGCGAAGCCTGCATACAGTAAACTAACTTGATCGTTAATCCAACTGTTGTCCTTGTATCTTTACGCTTATGAAAACATTAAATAATATGTATAGGCTATAGGCCCTCCTCGTTTGGCCATAATAATAGCTAGCCCCTTTCGTGACTGTGATGCAAGGCTTGCTTGAATACACAGTCACTGATTCCATGGTACTAGCTATGTTAACACTTTGAGAGCCCACCACGTGATAACATGTGTTATCAGCCCGCCCCCTGAATGCCCACCACGACAATTAGCGTGATATTTTTTTATTAGCGATCTGAATTCATATTTCATCAACCGAGTCTCTCGTTGGGAAACCAGCCCCATCAGGAGCTCAGATGTGACAAAAGCGCCCCCTATCGTCTCCGAGATAGTAATGCACCCTTTTGGAATGGACTCAATGAAAATGGATGAGAAAAGAAAAATCCGGAATCCACATTTTACTTTTCAGGCATGTAATCCGAGCCGATTGCAGTCATTCTGGTCCCTCAGAACAGCGTGGAATGTGTTTCGAGCACCCAGCATTGGATCAATAAAAGCGATAGATTTTTGGAATGGTGATCAGGAATTGGAATGATCTTTTTGGAGAACATCTGATCTGAGGTAAGGAATCTATTTGACAAGTATTGGGATAATCAGAGTTGTATTCGCTGAGCTCTCAGCGTTCGCCCTATGTGTGTGTGGGGGCGATGGCTTTGAGGAAATCGGAGAATCGATTTTTCAGATCGCCTATATAGCGTGCATACGTACACATATACTATCGATAATCTACTAAATACTAACGATTCATAAATAGGCCGAAAAATTACGTTTTTGTGTATTCTAGAATATTCCAGTACAGGGCGTTTATTATGAAATCTTTTTATTTTCCTTGAAAACGAAGGCTTTTTAAAATGCTATAAAACGGAAATGAACCGATAAAAAAACAATCCGCTTCGACAATGTTGACTGGAAAATGAGTCATTGATAAGTGACGGGCAGATTAGACACATAATTTAAAACATAGATTAGGCGTTATTAACGCTAACATTGAAGTGGATGATGGGCATTCAGGCACTAAATCGTGCGCCCCCCTGCTGGCACTGAAAGTGTTAATGTGCACCATCAAGCACTGGTTAAAAACGAACGGATCGTTCTAAATTTATCAGATAGAAATTTCAAAGGTACTCAACGTTGCACAAGGGTTTCACACACAAAACCGGGGTGGTTTGAAAGCTCGGCGTTGCTAATAAACATTTTAAATAATTTTTATAAACTAGTAAAAAAAAATCACTGAGCTAGCCTTGGCTAAAATGGCTTTTTGACGCCGGAACACTGATTGCTGGGCGCACCAGGCATGTGACAAAGCAGCCAGTGTGCCCGGTTGTAGATGCGCTCCTGTTGGGGTTGGTCAGAGTCATCAGCCATGGCTTCAGTATAGCCCCGATCCCCTGCATTTAAGTGATATTTTAATTACAGATACCCCAGTAATAACATTACAATTTAATGCGTTCCTCCCGGCCACCGGCAATGACTTATCAGCCAAATGCAACGATAAATAAATAAGATGCATTCATTTGGAAAGACCTATTCCAAATGCTATTTATAGGGTTTGACAATAATTACACTAATGTCGCTATTTTACAATGAACTATAATGAATTACGGGTCATATGAACACGCCAGTGTTGAAACTAATGCACGAAAGCTTATTTCCGTGTTGCAGTCTTCCTATTCTACCGCTGGGCTCCAGATACTCACGGTCTGAGCTGTGTGTAGATATATATATTTTGGATATATAACGTTTGATCAATAAACACGATCAATATTTGGAATGGCGATCAGGAATTGGATTAATCTATTTGCATGACATCAGATGTGAGGTAAGGCCTTTATGTTATGAATCTTGGGGTAATCAGATGTTCCTTTCTCCGCCATCGGAGCGTGTGTGTGAGGTTCGCACCGACCAAAGTACGGAGAAGCGATTTTTCAGACCCCGCTTCTCTTCGTGCATGAGGACACATTATACTATCGATAATCTAGCGTTTATTTGAAAACTATTCATAAATCCAGCGACAAATGGCACGCTTTCTAAGGAAATACATTTAAGCTCGATTTGCTGGAGTTTATTGAGATGACAGAACGCCCTAGAAATATATAATCACGGTATAAAATGGAAATGTATGTATGAAAAAATTATCCGTTTCGTGCATGTTGACTGGAAGCAACTCATTGACGATCATTGTGTTATTTAGATCTATTGCTATTATATTTGATATGTTTTATGCACTCGCAAATAAGTCCTATCCTCCATTGCATAAAGCGTTGGCACTGAAGGGCCATCAACAGAGGTCCCCCAAAAAAAATCCAAAATAAATGGGGTCGTGGTATAAAAAAGTTTGACAAACCCTGCATGTTAAAATGCACTGTGCACTCTTCTATTCTACATATAGCCGCTTTAATTCCTAAGAAATCTCTCCCCGTTTCCATTTAGCCGGTTTCAGCTTTAATTCTCCTTATTCTGCCGATTTCCGCCTTAATCCCCACAGAGCGACCTGCTTAACTTAACTCACTAATCAAGTCTATGATACACACACACATGCATAAACATCTCAACAAATGCACACAACTGTGCCTGTGTGCATGCACACACTCACACACATAGTTTGCAGTATTCAGCCATTTGATGCACCATTTTGCTGGTAGCTCCGCTTGTGTGCGTGTGTGCGTGTGTGGTGGTGAGAAGAATGTCTGCTTGTGTTTGTGTGTGTTGGGACGCTAAGTCCCAATCAGAGTGTTGTTATGACGACACATGCCTTTTTAATCTGTTAATCCAGGATTATTCTGCCCTCCGCTCATCTCATTACAGTCGATTATTAAAAAACACACACACACACACACTAATTATGGGCTGGTTTCCCTGGAGATTGAACACGTGTTGCAGAGGTCTGAAAAGCTCCAAAGAGGGACCCAAACGCAAGAAAAACCAAAACCTGTTTACAATATGAATATTCACACTCATCAGGGCATCTGGGGAGGCATTATAAAAAACAACAGAGGCCTAACTGTTGAGTAGAAATGTAAAAAGAATTAAAGTCTGCTCTCGGTCATCAGATATAATACTGTAGTTGTCCTGTCCTTGGATAAATAATAATAATAATAATAATAATACTTTTTTTTAAATACACAGCCGTCCCTCCCCACACTCCCAGCGGTTGGCCGTGTTGAAGCAGAGAGGAGGGCGACATGCAGCTGAGAATAAAGGCAAAAGGTGGAGGAATGGCCAGAGGCCTCGCGTCCACTCCGGTGAACTCACACCAGGCCAGCCCAGAATAACCAGCGAAGGCCGACTGCTCGCACTCACACTCCCCTGTAGTCATTAATCACACAGCTCTGCGGTCCACCTGTGAACACACACACACACACACACACACAGTAACACGCCATGACACACACGCGGTAATGTGCTAACGTATGACACACACACAAAAGCCCGTCTTGCAACACAAACGTGAAGCTAAATGACAGAACAGCTCCAGGTAGTCAGACCCTGATCCCTTTTCTTTGTTACCGGATGACCAGACGGCAGGCGCTCCAGACTCTCTTGATGTTTATGGAAAAGAAAAAAAGGCCCTGCGTAGGAATATAACATCATATCGCATCAACCTATGATAATCTGTGTCCTATATATACACATCAACACTGACTGCATCTTTTGATCTCAGCTCTATTTTTACTCTCTGCAAACACACACACTGTAAGGAATCAGGACACGGAATCTGAACTCAGTGTTCTGCACGGGGCTCTCGGCCAGCGGCTGGGCCACTATCAGGGCCAGGATCTCTGATAACATTCCCATTTACCGATTAGGGAATTCTTCAAAGAGGCTGCGAAGCAGTATATGCCTGTGGCGTGTAGTGTTTGTTAACAGGCGCAGAGAAAGGTCCTGCGCGCGTGCGTATAACATCCAAGTAAGTCTCACAGTGCACGTGTGTTTATTATGTTTTCTTAAAGGCAGAATGTCAAACAGCGACCTTTAGGCAAAAGAAAGAGCCCCTCTTGGTATTGTGCTTTCTTTAAATTTTTAGTTTTTGTCTGATGTGTGGGTTGGAAGGATAGGGGGAGGGGTTGGCTCGGGAGGTAGAACAGTCGTCTGGTAATCCGGCGGTTCCTGGTTCGATTACCGCTCCTCCCGGGCAGCGTGTCGAAGAGTCCTTGAGCAAGACACTTAACCCCTAATTGCTCCTGATGAGCAGGTTGGCACCTTGCATGGTTGCCTCCACCGTCGGTGTGTGAATGTGTGAGTGAATGGGTAAAATGTGAGGAACAAATTGTAAGGCGCTTTGGATAAAAGCTGCTACAGTATATAAATGCACCATTTACCGTTTACCATTATGGAGAAATTGACAGTATAAGTTACTAAACTCCACACGTCAGACCAAAACAAGCGAGCAGGAAACGGTCCAACAAAACAACCCTGCCAGATCGTCTGTGACTGAGTGATGTGCGCATAGCCCTCAGAAAAGTAAACAAAGCATAATACCAAGTGGGGCTCTTTTGCCTAGAGGTTGCTGTTTGACTGCATTACATAATCTACCTTTAAAAAGGACCATCTACCTTTAAAAAGGACCATACTGATCTACATATGGGTTTTAGTCCATTTACTAATACACATAATTTACACTAGCCTTGACAATTTTCCTTAGCATAGTGTAATTTTTTCTCAATTTCTTTCTTTTTACCTTGTTAACACTTTGAGTGCCAGCAGGGGGCGCCAGAAATAGCGCTTGAGTGCCAGCGCTGTAGTCAATGGGAGGGCGAGCACATTTGCGAACGCATAAACTATATCTTAAATTATGCCTGTGTCTAATACGCCCGTTGCTTATCAATGACTTGTTTGCAGTCAACATTGTCGAAACGTATTGTTTTTTAATCGTTACATTTCCGCTTTATACCATTTTGAAAAACACTTGTTTTTTTAAACTTCCAGAAAGAAAAAAATGATTCTGCAGGAATCGTGCTTTAGTGGAATACACAAAACACGTTGTCATTTTTCTGCCTATTTATGAATCGTTTTCAAATAAACGCTAGATTATCGATAGTATATGTGTACTTATGCACGCTAGAGAAGCGGGCTGAAAAATAGATTATCTTATTTCCTGATCAGCACACACACTCACAGCCACACATATGGGACACGCTGAGATATAGGTGAAAAGAGCTCTGATTATCCCAAGACTGGTAAAATAGATTCCTTACCTCAGATCAGATGTTCTCCAAAAAGATTATTCCAATTCCTGATCGCCATTCCAAATATCGATCGCGTTTATTGATCCAACGCTGGGTAGAGGAAACACATATTCCACGCTGTTCGGAGGGTGGGCAATGACTGGGATCGTCTCCGGTTACATGCCTGACAAGTAAAATGTGGATTCCGGACTTTTTTTCCCCCATCCATTTCATTCAGTCCAATCCAATGGGTGCAATACCATCCGGAGAGACGATAGGGGGCGTTATTTTCCCTGTTCGAGCTCAGACAGATCCCCACTGGTAACGTGAGGCTAGATTGATGAAAGATTTATGGAAATCGATAATAAAAAAATAACGATTAAATAACGAGATTTCTCGTTCGTGGCACTCAACGCATGGCATGAACTAACGAGATTTCTCGTGGCTGGCACTCAAAGTGTTAAAAAATGCAAACATTATGGTGTTTAGCAGAAGCCTACCCAAAATGATCTCCTGTTCGTGGTAGTACTTCCTCTTATTTCCATGGCACCTTACTGGTCCAACACGTGTATCAATTCCTTTGACAAGAGGCGACCAGTTTGTTAGTGCGACCAGGATATACATTTAACAAAGGTTTATCACCACATCGGTATGGCCCTTTAACTTCACCAAAGGTTTGCTGGGTCCTGGAACAAAACCACCCTCACCTCGTGGGTCATGAAAAAAGTATGGGAACCCCTGCACTATACTATTAGTACTACTGTGAGATATCAATCATAGGTCTACTATACAGATCTGGGGAGTATTTGTCAGTTAAAAAGCTATACCCACCCCCACAACTGCAAATGCAATGAAAAATGGTCACTCCCTCCAAAAAACAGCCGCGGCGAAATCATTCAAGGAGAAAATCACAATCCTTCTTAGAATTTCTCCCTCCTACTGTACATGTTATTGTGTACACAGCAGAAATGTACAGCCAGCGATGCACAAATTCCACTTCAGACTTAACATGTTTATTGCCTCCTCTGTAATGGCAATGTTGAAGAGATGCTGATTAGACTGTGACGATGAATCTTCATTAACAGACAGAGACACGTTGGCGTGTGATAGAGATAACGTTTAACTCCAATCTTCATGCAAAAATCACTCTCCACGGGGCTCCAAGTTCATTACGCTTGCTTGTGTTTTAAAGTCGACGCTGACACCTCTGCCCCGCTCACAGTGCGACTGGGTAAAAAAATATTTGCTCATAAGCTGTCCAATCAACGTGGGTGTGAATTTTTATTTTTTTTATTAACACTTTCACTACCACACTACAGAAGGTTAACACTTTCACTACCACACTACAGAAGGTTAACACTTTCACTACCACACTACAGAAGGTTAACACTTTCACTACTGCACTACAGGTTAACCCTTTCACTACCACTACAAAGGGTTAACCCTTTCACTACCACACTACAACGGGTTAACACTTTCACTACCACACTACAGCCGGTTAACCCTTTTACTACCACACTACAAAGGGTTAATGCTTTCACTACCACAGTACAGAAGATTAATGCTTTCACTACCACAGTACAGAAGGTTAACGCTTTCACTACCACACTACAGAAGGTTAACACTTTCACTACCACACTACAGGTTAACCCTTTCACTACCACACTGCAAAGGGTTAACGCGTTCACTACCACACTACAGAAGGTTGACCTTTCACTACCACACTACAGGTTAACCCTTTCACTACCACACTATAAAGGGTTAACACTTTCACCACCAACACTACAGGTCAACCCTTTCACTACCACACTATAAAGGGCTAATGCTTTCATTGTCACACTACAAAGGGTTAATGCTTTCACTAGCACACTACAGAAGGTTAACGCTTTCACTACCACACTACAGAAGGTTAACCCTTTCCCTACCACACTACACAGGGTTAACACTTTCACTACCACACTACAGAAGGTTAACCCTTTCCCTACCACACTACACAGGGTTAACACTTTCACTACCAGACTACAGAAGATGTGTTAACCCTCACTGCCGTCTCTAACTCCCCAAAGCCCGCCTGGTCGTCTCCCGCTCCCCTGCAAGAACAGGGAAAGTGCAAATTGTGAGAGTCCATTAGTCTGCCTTTTCATTATAGTTGCCCATAAACCCTGAAAAAAATGTAAATTTCTGTGGTGTGATGTTCTGAAACCTGGCTGTGAAAGTCTCGAGTTGCCTGTGGCTGTGTGCCAGCCCCGTTCACAATCTCTGCATAAGTCAAGGAGGGAGAGGGAGAGAGGTTAAGAGAGAGGGGGAGGACGGGAGGGAGAGAGAGGGAGAGAGAGAGGGAGGAAGGTAAAGAGAGAGAGGGGGAGGGAGGCCCCTTCACAAACTCTGCATAAGTCAAGGAGAGAGGGAGGTCCAAAGAGAGAAAGGGAGGGAGAGAGGCCCCTTCACAAACTCTGCATAAGTCAAGGAGGGAGGGAGGGAGGTCCAGAGAGAGAGAGAGAGAGAGAGAGAGAGAGAGACTTGGGAGAGGACACAAGGAAAGAATTCCAAGTTCTCCGTTATGTCCGCCACGTTGAATCAAGGAGTAACAACCCAAAAACTTGGAATAAATTGAATTACGCAAAAAATCCAAATATTGAGGGTCAACTTCGAGTGTCAGTGTCCATCTGGATAGCATTATAGAGCGCATTACATTAGGGATGTCCGATATTATCGGCCGACATTGGCATTAAAATGTGATATCGAATTCTTATTTTTTTTAACATTTATTTAACCTTTATTTACCTAGGCAAGCAAGAACAAATTCAGATTTTATTTATTGTCAAAAGTATGCATAATGTTGTATTAATTCCACAACAAGAGATATGTAATGTTAATTACCTGAAATTATTCCGTTTTTGGGGGGAGGGGGACCCTGCATATATCGGTATCGGAAATTAAGAGTTGGACAATATCGGTATATCGGTAAAAAAGCCAATATCGAACATCCCTACATTACATGGTTCCAGCGCTCTATGAGACACTAGTTTACTGCAGGAGGGCCTCGAGCCCATCCACATAGAAAACACCACCGCTGTTGTGGTTAAGTGAAGGAGAATAATTCAAGTAATTAAGGTGCCGTCTGTTTGTCTGTGTGAGTGTTTGTGCTTTTGCTTGCTTGTGTGTGTGTGTGTCTCGTGCGTGTGTGTCTGTGCATGGGTGAGGGAGTGGGAGAGCCAGAGAGCACCGTTGTTTTGCTTTTGCCGTTGATGAGCGAGAATGTGAAGAGCTCTAAAAATGACCTTTTCATCAGCGCTCGCTGAGGAGACCGAGGCAGCGGCGTTCAAGTGTTTACACTTTGTGTTCCCCAAAACATTTTAAACAAACAAAACCAAAGTCAGGGCAGAGTGGATTATTTTAATGTAATCTTCTTCCCTCTTATGTCTCACTTGACTGTCACTTAACATTGCGGAGCGCAATAAGTCGAGGTGCACCGATAACTATGGTATCTATCCCAGTATCGCCCAGTATTGGTATCCGCCCCGATAACCAGGGACTCAGGACTCAGTGACCAGCTCAGGTACCAAGGACTGAGTACCAGAACGATGGTATGTGATTATAATGACATTGTGTATGTCTGTCACGTACTGTACATTACAAAATACAATAGAAGGTTGGGATTTGATTAAATAAATGTAACTCTCTCTAAAGAACGTTTTCCACGTAATATTTTCAAACAGAGTATAGTGGCATTTTCATAGTTCAAAATGATCAGTGTCGAGCAAAGCGTTCATATCGGTCCTCGTAATCGGTTACTCAAAACAAAATCCTTGTCCGCCTGCTGGTTACCAGTGCGCCTCCGGGAGCAGGAGTCAAGCCAGACGCAGGTGACCGAGAGGGTCACCAGGAAAAAGGCACTTCTACAAAAAAATTTAAAACAAGGACTTCAAATGTTGTTGGAGGACGACACTGAGGAGAGGGAAGGAGAGAACGAGAAGAAAGAGTGAGAGAGAGGGGGGGATTAGTGTTCCATGGCTGCGTCTTCATTCTCCTCCTCCTCCTCATCACTGCAGGGTTCATAGTCTTCATCAAGGGCTGGGTCTCCCTCCTCCTCCTCCTCCTTCTTCTCCTCCTCTGCCGCCATCTCCCCTCCCAGCTCCGTCAGCAGCTGCTCCGCGTGCTCCAGCATGGGCTGGTCGTCGCAGCGGAGCTTCATGTACATCTGAAACACAGGGAGGGAAGAGTCATTAGGATCTCTTTAAAGCCAAAGGTCTATTCTCATAGAATGAAAAACTGGGCTGGGGTATCGGAAGTGACTTCCCGATTCAATTACATTTCGACTCGCAAGGGCCATAATTCCATTCAATTCGGTATCGATTCAATTAGGCTTGATGACGGTGGTTTCAAAGGTTTTCAGCACTTGCAGTCGTTGTCAAAAGAGGTAATTTGTTCATTAAATAGTTCAGCAGAAACTCTGCAAAGTGAAAGACGGGGGGGGGGGGGGGCGCACTAGAAATAACCTTTAAAGGGGACTTGCATTGCTATTCCTAGCACTATTTGGGCAACTTTACACAATTCCTGTGAGTCTATGGAAGACATCTGTAAGGTTTATTTGAAAAAAAAAAAATCATTGTTTTATATTTCTAATGGAGTACTCAAAAGCATCATTTGCCAGCCTCAAGATTTCAGTCTGTTATTGGCTGGGCTCCGCCCATAAGCACTTTCAGTGACAGTCATCCACACAGTCTGCGAGTGGCAGAGAGAGAGAGAGAGAGAGAGAGAGAGAGAGAGAGAGAGAGAGAGAGAGAGAGAGAGAGAGAGAGAGAAAGAGAGAGCACTGTTTAAACACAGCTGCGAGCGAGATACGCAGGTCCCCTTCTCTTTCTCTCTCTCCCTCTCCCGTTTGAGGAAGTCTTCCACTGTGCCGCGCGCTATGCTCCCGAATCGAGAGAGAGAGATAGAGAGGGGGAGAGAGAGACAGACAGAGAGAGAGACAGACCGAGAGACGACAGCGCAACGGTCTATCCGATTCTCCCTCTCTCTCTCGCTCGCTCTCTGTCAAACCCCGTTTGGTGCGCTACAACCACAGAGCCAATCGGATCACTATCCGCTCCATCCTCGCCACGTGACGTCACCATGCAAGTCAAATCAGAACGACCTGATTAAAATGGACCAGGAAATGAATGACGGCAATCCGCCAATATGGTATTTAGAGACACAAACACATTGATACTAACTCCTATTACTATAATACAATGCTAGACACTGAAAAAAGACATTTATAATGCATGTCACCTTTAACAAAAACCTTCACACATCCACTGAAAAAAGGCCACTAATCAATATTGAATCTTTTCATCTGAATATTGATATATTTTCTATATTTATACCCTGCCCACACTTTAACCTCTTAAGCCATATTTTCTGAAGATTTGCCTAAAAGTACATACCCAAGTAAATGGAAGACTGCTCCACTTCTACAAGGCCCATTTGCATGAAATATTGTGTCCGTTTATATGCTTGAGTAAATTGTAATGAACCAAGGAGAATATAAATTATTATTATATTTTTTTATCCACTTTTTTCCCTCCTTATTTAAAGATTTTCTCCCATCCCAATTTCGTGTTTCCAATTCTCCCCTCTGTGTCTTGAACGTTGCTCGCATATGCCCCCCACTGGTCGGTTGTAGGGAGGATAGAAGCCTTGCATCACGTGTCCCCTCCGGTACATGAGGAGGCAGCCTGTCACATCTTTTCACCTGCCAGCGGACTCTCATTGGCGAGGTGTAACGTGTGGGAGGTAGCCTCACAGCTCACACTACCCTCGCCCAGGCGTCCCCCAACCGACCTGTAGGAGTCGCTGTCCACAACGTCCAGATTACCATCCATCGACTTCCACCCGCTGACTCTGCCAATTGAGCCAGTATGACGGCCGGCCCAAGCCGGAGGCAAAGCCGACAGCCGGATTCGAACCCGGTCTCTTGCGTTGGTGACGAGCACAATGTCCGCTGCACCATCCAGACGCTATAAATAATAATACATTTTTCTTTTTTATTATTATTTTCTTTCCATCTTTGACAGCCATACTAACAATGACCAGACGTGAAAATTGCCACTGAGCTCATCTAAGCAAATTAATAAAGGCCCGGGCAGATGATTTACATGGGGTTTTGTAGATAAAGTACTGAATTTTGCCATCCGGACACATGCAATTTGAAATATGAATATAGAATATCAGGCCTATAAATGACCTTATTATGGCCAAGTCATACATCTATGGATCCTCTTTCCAATGGCAGAGTAAAATCTGGATTTATTACCACCAGGCGCCCGTTACAGGGCAGCAAAGACCGTGAATTAAATCTACTGTAAGTACAGTTACTTTGGTATAATGTCCATAGCTCTGCCATTTTTCACCAGATTGTTTTTGTAGACATTCACAGAAAGGTAAAGAAACGATATTATGTTGTATTTCATGGCAATAATGTTCAGGATTGTCCGACACGTGAGACTTTTCATTAAAACCAGAAAATACTGTACTAGGCTATAGACAGCAGAGTTGCCCAAGAGACAATAGGACAGCATGACAGATCAAAAAGCCAGTATAGTGAATGAGAGTAGGTGAGACAGCAGGGGAGAGAGACAGGGAGATAAAGAGAGACAGGGAGGGAGGGAAAGAGGATAAAAAAAATCTGTATTCGCTGACGTTTCCATGTAAAACAATTTCAGATAGTTCAGGCTAATAAGTTAAGTTTTACAGCAACTCTATACCAGAAATGTAAAAGATGGAAATATGTCTTCTTTCAGAAATATTCATATCCTACTTGTGAACACGATAACTCCAATAGCTTTCATTCAAATCTTTCCAACGCGCCACTTTTCCGACCTCTATAAAACAATATATATATATATCGAATTAAAGCCCCATTTGTTGCCTGTCGATTGCCGTTTCAGGCAATCGACAAAATCCGTTCAGCGGTTCTCGAGTTACATGCCGATATGTGAGGCGTGCGCCGAAGTACACGCCAGGGTGTTTTTTCAGCCTATCCCATTTTTTTGGGAAATACTACTTCTGGACTACTAACTATTACAGAAAAACATGAGTAACACGTTTTTCTACAACTCAAGTTCAGACCTATGGTACTCTATTTCATTAGCACTACAAGTGAATTTTCTTTATCAGAAACTTCAGAATGTCATCTTTCAAAAGAGACCAGGCTCATGCATGTGCTATAAGTATAAAGTATAGTATTTTGGTTTGCAAAAAAAGTATGCAGTCCTCAAGTTCAAATAAAAAAATTGCCACTTTTGGGGTCGCCAGTTAAGCCCTGGAGACTTGGTACTCATAGTGGACAGCATAAAGGAGTTTAAGCCCTGGAGACTTGGTGCTCATAGTGGAACAGCTCAGAACCACGCAACTCATGGCTGACAGGATGAATCACTGACACCATGCCAGACTCCAGGAGTCTGGATCGGTCATGTTCAGATTAAGATAAAGAGTGGTGTATCATGTTTGGTTAATGACCAGGTAGAGGAGGCCTCATGGTCACATGTTTGGTTAATGACCAGGTAGAGGAGGCCTCATGGTCACATGTTTGGTTAATGACCAGGTAGAGGAGGCCTCATGGTCACATGTTTGGTTAATGACCAGGTAGAGGAGGCCTCATGGTCACATGTTTGGTTAATGAACAGGCAGAAGAGGCCTCATGGTCACATGTTTGGTTAATGACCAGGTAGAGGAGCCTCATGGTCACATGTTTGGTTAATGACCAGGTAGAGGAGCCTCATGGTCACATGTTTGGTTAATGACCAGGTAGAGGAGCCTCATGGTCACATGTTTGGTTAATGACCAGGTAGAGGAGCCTCATGGTCACATGTTTGGTTAATGACCAGGTAGAGGAGGCCTCATGGTCACATGTTTGGTTAATGACCAGGTAGAGGAGCCTCATGGTCACATGTTTGGTTAATGACCAGGTAGAGGAGCCTCATGGTCACATGTTTGGTTAATGACCAGGTAGAGGAGCCTCATGGTCACATGTTTGGTTAATGACCAGGTAGAGGAGCCTCATGGTCACATGTTTGGTTAATGACCAGGTAGAGGAGGCCTCATGGTCACATGTTTGGTTAATGACCAGGTAGAGGAGGCCTCATGGTCACATGTTTGGTTAATGAACAGGCAGAGGAGGCCTCATGGTCACATGTTTGGTTAATGACCAGGTAGAGGAGCCTCATGGTCACATGTTTGGTTAATGACCAGGTAGAGGAGCCTCATGGTCACATGTTTGGTTAATGACCAGGTAGAGGAGGCCTCATGGTCACATGTTTGGTTAATGACCAGGTAGAGGAGGCCTCATGGTCACATGTTTGGTTAATGACCAGGTAGAGGAGGCCTCATGGTCACATGTTTGGTTAATGACCAGGTAGAGGAGCCTCATGGTCACATGTTTGGTTAATGACCAGGTAGAGGAGGCCTCATGGTCACATGTTTGGTTAATGACCAGGTAGAGGAGGCCTCATGGTCACATGTTTGGTTAATGACCAGGTAGAGGAGGCCTCATGGTCACATGTTTGGTTAATGACCAGGTAGAGGAGCCTCATGGTCACATGTTTGGTTAATGACCAGGTAGAGGAGGCCTCATGGTCACATGTTTGGTTAATGACCAGGTAGAGGAGGCCTCATGGTCACATGTTTGGTTAATGACCAGGTAGAGGAGGCCTCATGGTCACATGTTTGGTTAATGACCAGGTAGAGGAGCCTCATGGTCACATGTTTGGTTAATGACCAGGTAGAGGAGCCTCATGGTCACATGTTTGGTTAATGACCAGGTAGAGGAGGCCTCATGGTCACATGTTTGGTTCTATATCATACTAGCTTCCGCTCAGCGTCATCTGCACACATCTCACTCCAGAGACGTGCACTGAATATAAACTTCACAATGTACCTTTACATACCAACATCTGTCTGACCACACCCCCATCCGCTACCTACATAAGCAGGAGTGGGGCCACACACTCATCTCCTTCCCAAAAATTTCACCACAAGAAAAGATCAAGGGCCGCAGTGGCGTCTAGACGCTGAGCGTCACTAGTATTCATAGAACTACGGTTATATTCATAACCTATCATTCTATATCATACTAGCTTCCGCTCAACGTCATCTGCACAATGGGAGCTGAGCGGGAGCTTGAAGCTCAACAAATGTACCCCGCTGAGGCCCCCCACAACCATCAGACCGGGGAGGACCGAGCCCCCCGACCCTCCCTAATGGAGGATACCCTCCCTATTGGAGGACGGGAGGGAGACGGATCCGACCGTGCGAAGAGGAACTTGAGCAACTCAACGCACAGGGTGAGCAGACCGTGGCTTGACCCCACGACTACGCACACGCACAACCCGCATGCCACCAGGGAACGAACGGAAGGAACAAACCTCGTTACCGCCCCCAAAATCACGGGGTCAAGAGCAAACTCAACCCCGTGGCAAGGCCGTAGCAGCGGAGCGCGAAGGAAGACCCAGACCCAGAAGGGACTGGAGCCCCCCGGAAAAAGGGGGCCCGGAGAGGTCAACGACGCCACAGCATCAAGACCTCACCAGGCGGTCACTAGTGACACCGCCCCCCACATCGCCAGCGTATTCGGTCAAGCGCACACTCGCTCGTCAGCAGAACTTCCCAATAGACGGAACGTTTCCGCTGCGTCACACTACTCAGTGCAGGAGTTCTGTGCACTTTCATGAGCATCTAATTGTCTACGCATTTCATACAGTCTAACGTTGTTGTTGTGAAGGGCCAGATTAAACCGAATATATATATTTATTTATATATATATATTTAATTGTATTTGTATATTCTCTAATATTCCCTGATATCCCTTGTATATTCCTTGTACAATATGCATTGAATATCCATTCTAGCCTACTGAACATCCCATAATAGTCTCCATTCTACTATTGGTCGAGACCTTGGTGCCAGGCTGCCATACCCCTCAGACCCAGTTCAAACGTACCGCTCCACATGTACGAACAAGTCCTAGTTCCGCGTAGGAATCTGACTACCGCACCACCAATGGGACTATTTGTTCATAGTGCGTATATATACTGCGCTACTAAAGTAGGACTTCCTTTTTCAGTCCAGTTTCTTACCCTCCAATAGAGTCACAGACGTAAAGCCTCCCCGCGACGCCACGTGTGGGAGTAAGGCCAAGTTCGCCTACCATCGGTATTGAGACATCGTGTATATTAATATTTGAATAGTCATATTTGGCACTATATCGTCGAGTTGGACGTAGTCTATTAAGCTAATAATAGTCTGTTAATATATAGTGCTTCGTGCGGTGAGAATACTACCGTAGTCAGTACCCCATCGTTTCGGGCAGAGAACTGGCTGCTTACCCAGGGTGGTTGACCCCCCGTGAAGCTGCACCCGAGGAGCCCCAGAGCCGACGAGCGAGTGGACCTGTATACCGGATTATTCTACCGACGACAGCCCGCCTTCCCAGGCACGGATTATGCTTTGTACACATTGATTATTCCATGGATAAAGACCCCCGACACTGCTGTGTGTTGGAACCCCCCCCCCTGGAGAGGACGCAAGGTGAGGAGACGCTCTGCAAGACGAGGTCGCTTCACGTCTCTCCTCCGTGGACCGGATGACGCCGGCCCACAAAGAGTCCACCTGCTTTCATCTGTGGTCCAAGGATCGCCGACGCATTGAACGGCACTACAGTGGGTTCACCTGGGATACCCTTGGCCGGATGAGGCAGTCGGATTCTACCCCCCCCCCCCTTCCTACTCCTGTCGGCTTACAAGCGACCGGATTAACCCCCTCTAGTGTATCCAGTATATAATCATTAAAGTATCATTGCTGTTATTCCTTAAACTATTCCAGGTCGTATATGTACCACCTGCGCCTTCAGAGATTGGACATTCTCTATTGATATACCGACGAATACTCTTGCCATAAAAGTGCATACTAATTCCATTCATAAATGTGATTGATTTGATTAAGTGCTTGCTCTACACACCATCGCTGTGTAGAAATAAAGACCTATTTCTAATTCGTACATTTGTGTTGGATCCGTTTCATCTACGTGACAGTGTTCATCATAATATATTTATGCCGTGTACTGGGTGGCCGAATATTAAGTACAAAGGTAGTGGTAGTAAGTATCATATCTAGTAATACAGTCAGGGAATTGTACCCCTCAGTTACAGTTGTGCTTATTGCCGTGTTTACGGTCTATGGTCGTGTTTATTGTGTGCCATGGCTTTCCCCTCCCCCGCCCCCTCCCACCTTTGGATTTACATCGATCTCACAGTTTCTCAAACAAAGACGAGAGAAAATTGCAGCTGCGCGGAGGTCTTTCCTCTCTGTATTACATTATTGAACCGGCCGCGGAGACGACAGGAAGTGAGATGAAGGAGACGGCTTCACGTTCGCTCTCACATTCGGCTCCTCTAGACTCTTTGGAGCTTCGGAGACGAGGAAAGCGAGCGTCCCCGAGGGCCCCGAGGTTCCCGAGGTTCCCACAGTCTCCGGGCACCGTTTAACCCGACTGAGATATCCAGCGGCAGCTGCGTGTCGTCAGCCAGGCGGTCACGGCTCGCGGGGCGCTGCTGGTAAACAGTTTTTGTCTTTCATTTGGCAAATCAGCACATTTGATATAGCCGCTCAGCTGCGCCGAGGGAGACAAAGACCATTTATCTTCTGGGTGTCGCAAATGCACGTGCGCACACAAAGGCACACTAGCACACACAAATGCATGTGCGCACACAAATGTACATGCGCACACAAATGCACGTATGCACACAAATGCATGTACGCACACAGATTCACATACGCACACAAATGCGGGCGCACACGAGACACGTGTTCATCTACACATTATGTGCGCAAGCATACTGTGTTCTCATTCACATATGGCACACAAACATGCAAGCGTGCGCACACATATACACAGACACACACACAATCACAATTGTTATCTCTGTGAGAAACGCTGTTAAAGAGAAGATTAAAAAAAGAAAAAAGAAGTGTTCTGAAAGCATCCAGTAGATTTATCTCTGTAAAATACTTTGCTTGTGTGTAATTACTGAACCCAAAGTGGAGCTTGTGAGAAAAATACTGCTGCTTCCACTAAGGACAGCAAACATAGCGTGTGTGTGTGTTATTTTCTTCCTTTCCTTAGACAACTAGAGAATAGTGAGTGATAGAGGGGGCAGAGAGAGAGAGATAGAGGTGGAGAAATGGGGAGAGGCAGGGAGAGAGAAATAGAAAGACAGAGAGAGATGGATAGAGAGAGATACCTTACAGAAAAAGCACAGTGCGCCTATTATACAATTAGGGAAAACCATCTAAATGCATCTCCAATTCAATCCTCATATATACGAATTTGACTCAACATAAGTGAATCCACAATGAAACCCATTTTACTATATGGTCCATTGACATTCACCATGAATTCTAAGTCGGAAATTTATATTCCGTCAAGAGATGTCAATACCGACCCAGCTTTCTGTGTAGGCACTAAAGGTGTCAAGTTATCTCTCATTGGACCATGACCATGGTTCCTATTAATGACGTATTGGAGTGGAGGGGATCTTTAATTAAAGGCACACGCTGTGTAACATTGTCAAGCGGTGACCTCTCTGCACAAGGAGCCCTGCTTTGTATTGCACTTTGTTTACATATCGTGTTCGGTCCGACGTGTGGGTTGGAGTTGACTGGGGACGGAGGAGGAGTTGCTAATGCTGGCCACACCTGAGGCTCTGGCAAGAGAGGTCTGGAGAAAAGAGAGAATAACCTGGTTCGACACAGCAGGATGAGGACCATTATTCTCTTGAAATAATGAAAACAAGAACAGCACATACCTTACATACACACACACACATCCACCACGAATGTATGCACATAATGCACAAGCACACGTGCACACACAAAAGTAAGCGTACACACACACACACACACACACACACACACACACACAAGTACAAACCCCTAAAACATGTACAACCACACACTATCTATCGCTCCCTCCCATTTCCCTCTCTCTCTCTCTCTCTCTCAGGGACAATAGGCAGTTGAGTGCCATCATTCTTACTAAAAGTATAACGAGGCCAGGAGAGTGAGGCAGTCTGCCTTGCCCCGGGAACAGTCTCTAAGCAACGGCCCTGACAGGAGACACAAGCTCCCAGGGGAACTCATTTGGAAACAGACTGAGGAGGATTTTCTCTGTGTATGTCTGCGAGTGTGCATGTGTGTGTGCGTGTGCGTGTGTGTGTGTGTGTGCGTGTGTGTGTGTGGTGCGTGCGTGCGTGCATGCGTGTGTTTATAAGTGGATGTGGTCTCTCCGCAGGTCTGAGCTCCAGGGAGCTTGAGTGTGACCCAGGTCAGGGCAGGCAGAGGGAGGGTCCGACACCAGGGGAGAGATGACCCACTCAGCCCCATCCCTTTCAACAACCGCTCCACCCCCCCCACCTCACCCTTTCAGAGGACAGCAGATCTGCACAGCGAGAGCGCTCATTCCCATTCAGCCGATGGAAATTTCCATGCAGCCAATTCACCCCCCGAAACGCCGGGAGATGTTTATACACAACGCACACTCTGAATAAAGTTAGGTTTGATTTTGAATAGGCTTCGGCTCGTACTCAATATCCAGAATAATTTGACAAGAGAGCCTGGAGGATGGAGTGTTTGAGTTGCATATGAAGAAATATTGCTTGTGTGTGTGTCAGTGTGCATGTAGGTGTGTGTGTATGTCAAATAGTTCTATTATACATCATCTTACATGGGTGCTTCTTCAATAGACTATGTGTGTCTGTGTGTGTGTGTGTGTGTGTGTGTGTGTGTGTGTGTGTGTGTGTGTGTGTGTGTGTGTGTGTGTGTGTGTGTGTTTCCATACTTCCAAAAACTGATCAAATTCGTAGCGCGCCTGGCAGGTATGGGACATAATTATTCATTCCAATGCCGTCAGCTGGTTAAATAAACAGGAGCCATTCATTACACACTCCATGCTGAGATCAGCACAGCCACAGCAGAAAGACACAGGCATTTCTCATTTACAGCAGCCTGTGTTTTCACTTCTCACTTTCATGGCCCAGAGAGTTGACGAGAGAGAGAGAGAGAGAGAGAGAGAGAGAGAGAGAGAGAGAGAGAGAGAGAGAGAGAGAGAGAGACAGAGAGACAGAGAGAGAGAGAGAGGGTAGGGTAAGGTGAGGGAGAGAGAGAGAGAGACAAAGAGGGTAGGGTAAGGTGAGGGAGGGAGAGAGACAAAGAGGGTAGAGTAAGGTGAGGGAGAGAGAGAGACAAAGAGGGTAGGGTAAGGTGAGGGAGAGAGAGAGACAAAGAGGGTAGAGTAAGGTGAGGGAGAGAGAGAGACAAAGAGGGTAGAGTAAGGTGAGGGAGAGAGAGAGACAAAGAGGGTAGGGTAAGGTGAGGGAGAGAGAGAGACAAAGAGGGTAGGGGAAGGTGAGGGAGAGAGACAGAGAGAGAGACAAAGAGGGTAGGGTAAGGTGAGGGAGAGAGACAGAGAGTGGGTAGAGTAAGGTGAGGGAGAGAGAGAGAGAGAGAGAGAGAGAGAGAGAGAGAGAGAGAGAGAGAGAGAGAGAGAGAGAGAGAGAGAGAGAGAGAGAGAGAGAGAGAGAGAGAGAGAGAGAGAGAAGGAGGGTAGGGGAAGGTGAGGGAGAGAGACAGAGAGAGAGAGTGGGTAGAGTAAGGTGAGTGAGTGTGAGACAAGGAGGGTAGAGTAAGGTGAGTGAGAGAGACGCCGGGACCTCACCAGGCGCGGGTGCAAGGTTTGGTGCGAGAACAGCACGCTAGGGCTGGGCGATTAATCGATATTATCGATAATTCGAATTAATGATTTGGGACGATTTTGAAAAACTAAAATCGATTTTGAAAAAAATAGTCACCTTTTATTTGACAAAAAGTGATGTTTGGTGAAAGTTAGATTTGCACTTTATTAATCCCAATAGGGAAATTCATTCTTGTTTGATGATCAAGAGGCACCTTTTATTTGTTTTAAGTGAAGTTTGGTGAAAAAGCTGGTTATTGCACTATTAATCCCAATAGGGACATTCATCTTTGTTTGATCAAGAGTATCCTTTTATATATATATATATATATATATATATATATATATATATATATATATATATATATATATATATATATATATATATATATATAATAAAAATATTTTTAAGTGAAGATTGGTGAAAGTTAGGTTTGCACTTCAATCCCAATAGGGACATTCATCTTGGTTTGATACTTTTTTTGTGTCAAATAAAAACAACGTATTTATTTTTTTCGGTTAAAATCGTAAATCGGATTTAAAAAATAATAATCAGGGATTTTATTTATAGGCCATATCGCCCAGCCCTACAGCACGCGTGGCCGTCCACACCGAGTCCGACTTGAGATCAGGCGAGAGCGCACGGGGGAAGGCACATTTACATTGGAACAGCTGTAAATGCCTAGTCAGTCCCCGTTTGAAGAGTTCCAGTGTTCTATTGTCCATTTTGCATGTATAACCAGTTATTATCCAATTAATTAGAATGTTAGAATACATTTTAGAATGATGCGACTGTAATCCTGAAAAAGTATAGTATGGCTTATTTGTATTGGAAAAGATACAGACACATTAGCTGGTTGAACAACATCTATATGTGTGGTAATAATGCAGATATTGAGTGTATTTATGTGAAAATGCGCATGGCGCACGCCTCTGAATCCAACCAAAGCGCCCACCCGTTAGGGGTGGACGGTATGGTCTAAAATTTATATCACGGTATAATTTGAAGCATAGACGGTAACGGTATATATCACGGTATCAGTGTTTCCGTTAGAATAATTTTTTTTGCCTGATAGGCAGGCTATATAAATAATGACATCCTCAAGGCATGTAGATTTATAATATTTTAACTTAAAACTAGGCTACTTTTGCGTATAGTCATAATCATTATATTCCAAATAAAATAAGTCCAGAGACTCCGTGCTGCTGCCAACTTTAAATCAATAATAATAATTAATTTAGGACCTGCTCCGAGGTCATCAATTGGCACACATGCGATGCATGCATGCAATTCGTATCTGCGATTAACCCAAATGGGTTAATCAAATGGGTGTCTGTGGGCAGTCGCCCGACATTAATAAACAGCAGTCTGTTATAATCACATTTTTATGAGCTAACGAATTCCGTTATATTGGACATTTGTATTAATTATATCAAGCGAAGAACTGAGAAATTTGGCAGAGAGAGACGGCAACATTATCGTGGGTTTGCGTGATGACTCTCTCCACCTCGCAACGACTTATTTGCAAAGAGTATGTCGCTGCAGAGCAGCAGATTCAGCTGTTTTAAGGCTCTATCTGGGGACCGCTCAACAGCGCCCCCCACCCAACAGCTGAATTGCCAATGGCTGAATTGGAGTACTGCACGGTGCCGGTACAGATGGGTGGGTTATGGTGGATTCTGCGGCTCTGCAGCTGCATATCCTTCTCGCAAAATCCAACATCCAGCTCGCGCTGCCCAGCCGTCAGAACACTACACATCATAATGTTCACAGCAAACTGTAGTTGATCACCAGGTATGTTTTATTAACGTAGAATAATTCATATAAGAAAAACGATAGGGAAATATCTTACCTTTCTCCACTGGTTAAAAATGCCAGGAACTGAAATTGAAACTTGCTGTGCGCCACGGTGATATGTGTTTATTATGAAATGACAATTGCGTGTTGACACGCCCACTGCGCGAAGCCTCCTAAATAACTTTTTCCAGTTTGCACATATCTATTATCTATGACTAATTCTATCTATTTTTAGGGGCAAATGCGAGTGAAATAGTCGCGCTGTGGTTACATGACGTCATTGCTATTTTAGAGCTGCTCTACCGGTTACAAGGTATAGTAAAAATCCATACCGTAGAGCAAATTCATACCGTTTATACCGTATACCGTTTATACCGTCCACCCCTACCACCCGTGCACGGCCGGTGTCAACAGCGACGCCCGTTAACATGGGAGCGAAAGTGAAGTGCCTCACGCCGGCCCGCCTCACGCCCGCGTCCCACGTTCGGTGGGGTTAGGCCGTGAGAGCGAGAGATTATGTGTGTATGATGGTGTAACTTTTTCATGGTTCACTTCGCTTTAGTTCCAATCCAGAGTCAGACACTGCAGCACACCTGACTACTGTGATAAACATACTGCTGCACGGGCACTCAAGAGAGAGAGAGAGAGAGAGATAGAGAGAGAGAGAAAGACAGACAGAGACACACACACACACAAGCAGTGTAACAATACATCAACAAGGATTGTGTGAAATTACATACCAGGGTTCCATCCTAGAGGCAAATCTTTCCTGTGACAAAATGGCATCCAATGTAATAAAAAAAAGTCAACCAACGAACTAGTTTCTTGTACCGGATCTCCTCTCTGGTAAACAAGAATACCCTGAAGACTCTGGCAGGAGCACTCATTCAAGGGTACTACGACTATGCTTGCACCTCATGGTACCAAAGCACCTCAAAGGCGCTAAAAACAAAATTACAAACATCACAAAACAAACTGGTCAGACTACTGCTTGACCTTACTCCTAGAACCCACCTCACCCCTGCCCACTTTGACAACCTAGGATGGCTTAGAGTAGACAACAGAGTACAGCAACTTGCAATGGGCCTGGTCTACAAGATATACTACACCACTAAGGTACCCATGTACATGTCAAAATACTTCCCAAAGGTCAGTGAATACCACGATCACAACACCAGAGGGAGCTCCACAAATCATGTTAAACCCAGATTCGGCTCAAACAAGGGACTAAACACATTAATGTGGAACACCCTACCCACAGCCGTAAAGGAATGTGAATCACTACCCACCTTCAAAACCACTCTAAAAGAGCACCTGCGGGAGACTGCAATTCGAAACTGGCCCCTGTAAATGTCCAAACCCAACCCCCTCCAATGTACAGTTCCCCCCCCCCCCCCCCCCCACCCAACCACATCCAATGTACAGTCCCCCCCCCCCACCTACCAAACCTCCTCCAATGTACAGTTTATTTTCATTTCATTCCATTCATTTAGTCATTTAGCTGACGCTTTTATCCAAAGCGACTTACAAGTTCTGTACGACAAGTCATCAGGAAGTCAAGTCAAGTCAAGTCAAGAGTTTTATTTGTCACAGCATACAAGTATACAATGAAATGCGGGTGGTCTTGCCCGCAACGATGTGCAATACAGTAGTACAACATATAATAGAATCCAATAAAAACAACATTGTGCAATAGACAGGTAATATAGTGGGACATCTCGGTATCTGTACATAGTTATTTACAGAGCATGTAGGACATGTTAGGTCCTTTGGTAGTGCAATACACTGTTACGGTTGCTATACTATTTTTAAAGTGACCTTTCCTTTGTGGCCCTAAGTGTGGGCGTGTGCAGCATGAGCCTGCCTAGGAAGGGCACAACTCTATCAGCTGAGTAACAATGTTCATCAAAGTGTTGAGTGCTACAGTGTAGGTTAATTTATTAGGACAAGTGCATGACAGTAAGGTTAGTTAGGGTTGGACTTTTTTCTTTTCTTTTCTTTTTTATATTTTTCTTCCCCCTCAAATGTATATACTCTCTTTTTAGACTTTTTGTAGGTGGAGCTAGTTACTTTAGACCTCAGAGGTTATTTAAGGGGATGGGAGTGCGAGGACAGGTTTTCCGACAAGCTGTCAAAACACTGTCAGAGGCTGCCGAACGAAGCAGCAGATGGCTATGGATTAAGAGAAAGGACCCCAACTGGGCTGCAAAATGACCATCGAGGGGTAAAAGCAGAGGGGGGCACACCTGGGATGCCAGGTGTTGCCGTTGAGCCCTTCGGAGGTGTCGTGGGCCTGTCAACGAAACACCAATGAAGGAGGGTGCCCACCTGAAGACCCCAGTGAAGCTTTTACCACTACCCCATTCAATAAAAAGTGCTGATTATCCAAGGGATTGTAATATCTAGTCCTATAAGCTCAACTGTATATTTGTAGATCTGGTATGTCATAAATGTCTAGATGTAACAGTACTGTCTATCTGTATGTCATGTATGTCATATATGTTATGATGAATTGAAAATGGGGGACCCTGATGTAAACAAGACTAGTCTCTCTCTGATCTGCATCCTCTTAACAATTGTGTGTATTGAGCTGTACTTTATTGTACCCATTCTGCAATCTGTTAATAGAATTTTCAATCAATCAATCAATCAATCAATCAATCAATCAATCAATCAATCAATACTTAACTTTTAATTAATGTTACTTATCCTGTATTCTTTCAGGACAGGACTCTGCGTTGTTGGATGTTAAATTAAAGTAAAATGGAGAGACACGCATTTGCTTAAGGCCCTAATGATACATCTAAGGCTGAGACCACTTATCGATTTATCGATAACTGCGTGAAATAGTTAAGAGTAGATTTTTTTTGCACGTGTAAAAAAAAATATATATATTATTTAATGTTAGTTTGTGTGTGTGTGTCACATGCACTCACTGTACCCAGTTCCTGTACTGACCCAGAGGGTCAGGATAGGCCCCCACACCTCCACAGCCATCAGCACCGGATCCCCCCAGGGCTGCGTGCTGAGTCCCCTTTTCTACTCTATTTATACACACGACTTCACCGCAGTCCACCCCAGCAACACCATCATCAAGTTCGCTGACGACACCACCGTGGTGGGCTGCATCACAAAAGGCGATGAGACCGCGTACCGCGATGAAGTAGAGCAGCTGTTAGCCCTGTGCAAAGATAACAACCTACAGCTGAATAAGCTAAAGACCCAGGAGATGATCGTGGACTACAGGAGGAAGAAGACCGACATACAGCCCCTGTACATCGACGGGGGAGGTGTGGAGAGAGTCTCGCTCATCAAGTTCCTGGGTGTCCACCAGGGGCGGATTTAGGATTGTAGGAGATCCGGGGCTTAGCCCAGATAGGTGCCCGCGTTAGCGGGCACGGATTTTTTTTACTTCCGACACCACAACCTTTAACTTATACCACCACCTTAAAGCAGACAAAAGGCACTAGAGAACACTTAAATTCACACCCTTTAACACTTTAACTGCCGAAAACGCCGGAACTAGTCATTCCCCGCCATGCTCAAGTTGCCGAGGACGCCGTAACTCGTCTTTGATATCAATATTTAAAAAATCTGTGATCGAAATCATATTTCCCCTCCGCAGCCTTGACACACAGTGCTGATCTCCTCTCAACCCTCTAGCGGTTCAAGAGCGCCATCTGGTGGCCGATCGGCAGATCGAAACCGGATGTCAACCTTTGAACCGGCAGGACTCACTCCATATGGGGTCCGGGCACTCGCTATCGTTAGAGAGACTCCGTCTTCACACAGTGAACATCGATCGGTGGAAATAACTCGAAAAAACAACATGATTTGGACGTATATACTATTATACAACCTGGAAATAGATCGGGCATTTCAACATCCCATAATTGAAAACTGTCTACTCCACGCTGATCGCCCAATGGCCCGAGGAGACTGGGGTGAGTTTTAGCGTGTAGTATTACCGTGTTCGATATAAACTGCTATGATGAACATATGACCCACATTAGATGAATGGTATAACGTTGCCCACGGAATTATAAACGCCCCCTCGCCCATCCGGTCAACATCAGATGACGTGTAGTAAATTCTAGAAGTACGTCCAGTTGAAATTTTTTATCTCGCACAGATTCCTACCAAACTGTATTTGATCATCAATATAATGCATTTGGGGCTATAAATCACATTCTGGAGAAAGCTGCAGAAAGAGATGAAAACATACTTATACTTTAGACCATATTTTAGTATGAATATGTGAATGAAAAAGTTTAACGTTGCTACACCATGAACAATACATATAGGACATTGAATGGGCCCTAATAATGGCAATCTAGCAATAGAATTTAAAAAGTTATAGCCCTGCAAAGAAGGGGAACTTCTCCATGTTAAATAGAGCTGGCAAGGGATGGTATATCATGAATTTAACCATGGCAATCAAAGTGTTAATTAATGAAGCAAACTATAATAATTTATAATAATAATAATAATAATAATAATAATAATAATAATAATAATAATAATAATAATAATAATAATAATAATAATAATACACTGTGTTTGTATAGCACCTTTCTTACAAGAATTGCAGCTCAAAGTGCTTCACAGCAGTACAAAAAGACAGGCATAAAATAAGCACAACATTGGCAGATCAAGAGCAATGCATAAAGTGCAGACATAAAGCATAAAATAGATCGCAGTAAAATAGACAAAGTCAAGGTAAGACATAGAACATTAAATCACTTCGTTTTTCATATTAGGATCTAAGATCTAGGGTTAACTCGCCGAACGTTCTTTTATTCTTTTATTCGATATTTCCATTCATAAAGACATGCCGGCAGCCTGTGTTATCACATATCTCAAAAGCTATGTTTCTAAGGTGGAAGAATTATGTTTTTGTCAACTTGTTGATTGTGATTTAAAGCTTAGGTCTGAGTCTACCATAACACCAAGACTTAACTCACTCAAATACAGTTAGCAGCTGGATAGACTACAGATGGAAATTAGCTTCTGCTAAATCTGGTGCAAACATATTTTCATTTAACAATGATTAATTGTCAATTTTTCTTTTTTTCTTCTTCTTTTTTTTTGAAAATAGATTCAGGGCTTTTCAGAAAACATTCGGGGCTTGAGCCCAAGTAGCCACCCCCTAGCCCCGCCCCTGGTGTCCACCTGACCTGGAGAACCAACACCACGGCGATAGTGAAAAAGGCACAGCAGAGACTCTACTTCCTGAGAATACTGAGAAACTACCACCTCAGACAAGACCTGCTTGTGTCTTTTTACCGCTGCTCCGTGGAAAGCATCCTCACCTACTGCATCAATGTGTGGTTCCTCAGCTGCACAGCCGCAGAGAGGAGGGCGCTCCAGAGGGTCGTCAACTTGGCCCAGAAGATTATCGGCTGCCCCCTCCCCTCACTGGAGGGACTATACAACTCCCGCTGCCTTAAAAAAGCAGTAAAAATACTGAAAGACCCACACCACCCGGGCAACAAACACTTCGTACGGCTGCGCTCGGGCAGGCGTTTCAGCATCATGCCCACCCGGACAAACAGACTGAAGTTTAGTTTTTATCCCAGGGCCATATGTGCGCTAAACTCAGCTAAATTTTAAAACAACAGTCTCCCTTGCACCCCCCCCCCCCCCCCCCCCCCCACGCACACACAACATTAAGGGATAGTGCAATTATCTTTTACACCCCCCTGTTTATATTAATGTTATTTATGCCTTACTCCTGTTTTTATATTTAATACTGTGTTTAGGACTGTGTTTTTATATTTTTACTAGCACCTAGGGCTGCATTTAAAATTTCGTTGTAACAACTGTAACAATGACAATAAAGATCTATTCTATTCTATTCTGTAGTTGGCCCATGACAGCGAGTCGTGCTGAGCGTGCTGCCAGTAGCGATCAGGAAGATGCCGTCTGAAGTGTGGCAACATTTCGAGAAGTTGGGAGGGCAATACATTTGTTGTTTGCAATGTATGTAAAGAGAAACTATCTTTTTTCAGGTAACACTACCAATTTACGCAATCATTTGAAAATATATATCTTTTATAATAATAAAAAAAGATATTTATCAATCATTTTTAGGGATGCCCCGATCGATCGGCCACCGATCGTTATCGGCCGATAATCAGTATACGGTAAATATGCGATCTGTGAATTCCGATAATGAGTCATATTCGCCGATCGTGGAAACCGATCAAGCGGAGATCTCACTCGCTGTCTGTCTCAGACACACACGACCTGCAAACTGCCGCTGCTCCCTTGCCCCGCCCGCACCCGTGTACAGTTTGTAAACACAGAGGACTGAGAGGCGGCTCCTCTGCTCGAGTCTATAGTGCATTCGACCTGAGCTAACGTTAGCTACCTAGCTATCGTTACTGTTTAAACAAAATTATCTAGTCAACTATTCACTTTTAGTAGGCATTGTCTAACGGTATTTAGCCGGCTAGCTACTGATAGCTCCTGATATCAACAAATGATCCAGCAAGTCTAGTAGTCCATGTTGATACCTCCGTTAGCTTGCGTTAGCTTGCGTTAGCTGATGTTAGTTCACTGTTCAAAACGAAATGTCCCATTGAACTAAAAAGTTCTGTCTTAACGTCATCTAGCCGGCTAGCAGTAGCTACAGATAGCTCTTGATATCAATGTCTTATAACATTGATTCAATGCGTATTCGAGCTGAGGGCTTGCTGAATGTGATATGACCAAAGCACAGTAACGTTACCAATAGGGTCCCGCTGCAGCACAGGAGAATCCTTTTTGGAGCTGGAGGCTACTAGAGTATACACAGACAGTGGAGCTGTTTGCAGATAGCGAGCATTTTGACTTGTTGCGTGGTGGCGATGTCTCGCAGATAATACAAGTACAAGTCTAATTATATAATATATATATTTTATAAAAAAATTAAAATATATATAAAATAATTTTTAATTTCTTTTTAATCAAAAACGATCGGTATCGGCCGATATGGCTCACGACGATCGGTGATCGGTATCGCTGGCAAAAAACGTGATCGGGGCATCCCTAATAATTTTGTCCCGATTTATCGATTCTTCCAAATGGCATATCGTCTCAGTCTTAGATACATCTAGGAATTGCTTAAATAGTGGTTTTATCCTTAATGAGAATCCACCAAAATCCTTCAATCGATACATCAATCCAAAAGGTGACAATCCAATTCCATCGATACAATGTACATAACTCAACTAAACTTGCGCTGTTGGTGGCCAGCAGCAGGGTACATCCCCAAAATACCTTGAATTTGTATTTGTATTGTATTTATTATTATTATTTATTTAAATGTTTACTTATAATTGTACTATATTCTATTGTGCTATATTTCATTTAGTTTATATCCCATTTTATTTTATTCAACCTCTTTATTTACAGTTGTACAGCCCTGGCCTTTATTTTTTTTTTATGACTTATACTTTATTGAGTTTTCTTTTTTCTTTTTGCACACACAGTACTTCAAGACAATACAAATTAATGATGATATATTTTGTGAATCAACATGGGTCGGTCCTGAAGGACAACACACACCTAGACCACTAACATCCAGACTACAATGACACCACCCCACATGGGGGGGAAGACAGAATAAAATAAAATAAATAAAATAAAAAAACTAAACCCAAAAATAGAATGAAAAGTAATAACAAAGCAAAAAGAAACAACACAAAACAAAAAAAAATCCACTACATTACACCGAAAATAAAGCTACATTAATACATAGCCAATCTTGTCGACATATATTATACATAGTGCATTTGTCAGGTATTCTTTCACCTAAAAAGTGTCTTTCTCCTGAACCTGAGCCGTACCCTCTACTCTCACCGGTCCAGTGTGATCCAAAGTAACTGTACCTTCCCCACCTTTACGCCTCCGATGCCTATTTACTCACACTTGTATAAATATAATCCTGTGCATCGTCGCTGTCTTAGGCAAGTGTGCCCCCCCTCCATTTATAATGAGTGAAATTGCAGATATTTCCCCCATTTGCTAATATATTTTTCCCCTTTCTCTCCTAAACTAAAAGAAATCTTTTCATAGGCAGCTACCCTACCCAGTTCGCCACTCCACTCTCGAAATGACGGGCCTTCTGGTGCCTTCCAGCCTCTCATTATTATCCGTTTGCCTATCATAATAATAAACCAGAGCAGAACTCATACTCTTTCCCTGTGACCTCTGTGATGTAGTCGTGGATGTTACTCCAGAAATCTACGATTTTCGGACATGACCAAAGTGCATGGACTAGGTCCCCCTCCCCTGTCTGGCATTTCCAGCAATCTGGGTTCTCTTTCAGGCCCAGTCTATACATTCTAGAGGGGGTCCAATAAATGCGGTGGAAGATCTTGAATTGTATTAGCCTTGTTCTAATATCCCTGGACACCTGTTTGGGGATCCCCGAGATTCTATCCCAGTCCTCCTCCTGGCCCTGGCCTTTATTTAATTTCATAATTATATTCTACTGTTCTATCTTACTAACTTAGTTCATATTTCATTTTACTCCACCTTTTTATTTTATTATCCGTCTGTTATTGTATGTCCGTTAACACATTGAGCGCCAGATGGCGCTGTGGGCGTATGGCCGTTTGTGCCTGCGTTGTAATGCAATGGGGGTAGATGCCGGTGTTTGTAGTGCTAAAACTATATTAAATATTATAGCTATGGATCTAATAACGTCGATTGTCAGTGAGTTTCTTCCAGTCAACATGCAAAAAAAATATTATTTTTTCATCCATACATTTCCGTTTTATACCGTGGTGAATATGAGTTTTAGAGTGATCCTGGGTAATCCCAGGAAACTCTGTCAAACAGCGCTTTACTGCATTTCATTATAAATCGTGCCATTTCTCGCATGATTATTGAATCAATCTGAAATCAACGCTAGATTATCGGTATTATGTTTCATCATGCATGCACGAAAGGGGGGGGGGGGGGAAGCCGGCCTTCCGTGCTTTGATCGCAGCCAACGGGACACGGCCCACACACACACCACAGACACATGCTGCAATCGCGGGGAATAAATTATCGGATCAACGCAAGATTGATAATATATAGTCCTTACCTTGTCTATGATGTACTGCAAAAAGAACAATCCAATTATCTGATCGCCATTCCAAATACTGGTCGCAGTCGTGTGTCCAACGTTATCCACCAAAGAAAATGAGCGGGGGGGCGGGGACACACGTCGATGCCATCCCTATAAGCGCTTCTTTTGCTGAAGTGTTTAGACCCCGCCCGCATGCTGCAGCTCGGCCAGGAAAACAAACCACATCGTTTCAAATGGAGTGCAATTGCGGCCACAAGGCGTTAGGCGGTGGTATCGGACCGTTGCGGTCTCAGAGAGAGTGCCACACAGTCCTACAGCACAGCAGGATGAATTATGAATGGAAATAGCGAATAAAAGAAATAACGATCATAATAACGAGTATACTCATTGTTGGCGTCCAACGATTGGCGGGCTATAACGAGTTTACTCGTCATTGGCAATTAATGTGTTAATGTCGCACCGAAAACGACAAGAGCAAATTCCTTGTATGTGAAAACTACTTGCCAATAAAGACCTTTCTGATTCTGAAACCTCCATGACACCTTTTCACCACGCCCCCTAATCCGGTCAAACGGATTGGCCTACCAAAGCTATTTATATAGCTTTTAAAAACAGTGGTCACTAGATGCCTGAACATGACAAGTGACAACAGCCTCGGAGCATGGAAATCTGAATAACCTTACAAGGACCCTGCTGTTGTATGTATGACTTTCACGTCGTTGACAATGGTAGGACATCACAAAGTAACAAGACATTTCAAGGTTCATCAGCACCGGACGAGCCGTTAGAAGAAGATTACTTTATTGTCAATGTACACAAGGCAATTGAAAAGTGTCTTTTCGCATATCACTCCTAGTTACACATACACACATCCTCATATCCCTCCTAGTTACACAGTCCTCATATCCCTCCTAGTTACACAGTCCTCATATACCTCCTAGTTACACAGTCCTCATATCCCTCCTAGTTACACACAGTCCTCATATCCCTCCTAGTTACACACAGTCCTCATATCCCTCCTAGTTACACACAGTCCTCATATCCCTCCTAGTTACACACACAGTCCTCATATCCCTCCTAGTTACACATACACACAGTCCTCATATCCCTCCTAGTTACACACAGTCCTCATATCCCTCCTAGTTACACACAGTCCTCATATCCCTCTAGTACACACAGTCCTCATATCCCTCCTAGTTACACACAGTCCTCATATCCCTCCTAGTTACACACCAGTCCTCATATCCCTCCTAGTTACACACAGTCCTCATATCCCTCCTAGTTACACACACAGTCCTCTATCCCATTCCCTCCTAGTTACACATACACACAGTCCTCATATCCCTCCTAGTTACACACAGTCCTCATATCCCTCCTAGTTACACACAGTCCTCATATCCCTCCTAGTTACACACAGTCCTCATTTCCCTCCTAGTTACACATACACACAGTCCTCATATCCCTCCTAGTTACACACAGTCCTCATATCCCTCCTAGTAACACACAGTCCTCATCCCTCCTAGTTACACACAGTCCTCATATCCCTCCTAGTTACACACACAGTCCTCATATCCCTCCTAGTTACACACACAGTCCTCATATCCCTCCTAGTTACACACAGTCCTCATATCCCTCCTAGTTACACACAGTCCTCATATCCCTCCTAGTTACACACAGTCCTCATATCCCCTCCTAGTTACACACACAGTCCTCATATCCCTCCTAGTTACACACAGTCCTCATATCCCTCCTAGTACACATACACACAGTCCTCATATCCCATTCCCTCCTAGTTACACATACACACAGTCCTCATATCCCTCCTAGTTACACACAGTCCTCCTCATATCCCTCCTAGTTACACACAGTCCTCATATCCCTCCTAGTTACACACACAGTCCTCATTTCCCTCCTAGTTACACACACAGTCCTCATTTCCCTCCTAGTTACACATACACACAGTCCACCATACATTAATTTCATCAGAGAAGTCAGAGGGCAGGCTCACCTGCAGTGCAGAGCCCAGGGAAGCAACAGTTGTGATTGGAGGATCAAGAAAAGAGATCAAGAGAACTCTCACACACGTAATATCACCTCTGTATTGATTCATTAAAGTGAGTCAACGTTTCGGTCAAACAGACCTTTCTCAAGAGATGCCAACAAAGTGAGAAATTCATGAAATATCTAACCGCTTCCTTAAGAAATCGGGGCGACAGTGGCTCAGGAGGTAAAGCGTGCGTCTGGTAATCAGAAGGTTCTCGGTCCGATTCCGGCTCCTCCTGAGCAAGACACTTAACTAGGGATGTCCGATATTATTGGCCTACCGATATTATCGGCCGATATCGGCATTCAAATGTGATATCAGAAAATATCGGTATCGGTTTTCAAACCTCCG